>NC_084616.1:65238080-65393080 GCF_033978795.1 Nerophis ophidion | reverse complement strand
ACGACTCTGAAACCAATAAGGAATGTAACTGCCGCAAGAAACCTGATTGCCCTCTCAACGGGGGGTGCTTACAAACATCAGTCGTTTACCAAGCAAAGGTAACAAGCAAGGACATTAGCACATTCGACACGTACGTAGGATTAACCGAAGGAGTGTTTAAAGCCAGATGGAATAATCACAAGGCCTCCTTTAGAAACCAGACTTTGCGGAATTCTACAGAACTCAGCAAGCACATTTGGAACCTCAAAGACAATGTTGAATATTCAATAACATGGCAAATTCTTGCATCCAGCACACCTTACAACAGTGTTAATAAAAGATGCAATCTATGCTTAAAAGAGAAACTGTTTATTATGTATCATCCAGACCTGTCATCCCTCAACAAGCGCAGTGAAATCTTACCAACATGCCGTCACAGACGGAAACACCTCCTAGGTAACACATGAGCCAATCACCACGCCCCTACGCCTGCCTGTACCCACCCACTCTGTGCCCTATATAAACCATTGTATGTGAATGCTTCCATTAAAATCTCCTGATGATTCAGGGAACCCCTCATGAAACAGTTCTGTAGAGATGAAGTAGATTTTTCCCACACATACATATTGCGCTCTACCACGGTATCGAGCACTATTCTCTGGATAATCCAATCAAGACATATACATACATATATACACACACACATATATATATATATATATATAGGTGTGGGAAAAATCACAAGACTACAAGTCTTGTGATTTTTCCCACACCTACATATTGCGCTGTACCACGGTATCGAGCACTATTCTCTGGATAATACAATCAAGACACATATATATATATATATATATGTGTGTGTGTGTATATATATATATATACACACACACACACATACATATATACATATACATATACACACATATTATATTAATATGCTATCATATAAATATGTAATATATGTATATATATATATATGTATATATATATATATATATATATATATATATGTATATATATATATATATATATATATATATATATATATATATATATATATGTGTGGATATACACACACACACACACACACACACACACACACACACACACACACACACACACACACACGTGTATACAAATCTTGTTTATACAGTTTTCAAGTTAGTGTACCGATATAGATGTTAATAAGCATCTAAATAAATTTGATATTGAAATCACTACACTAACTTTAGTTGTTTTTTCATTATTATTTATTTTAATTCTGTATCTATAATCAAAATTACCCAGCTGTTTTTACTGGTGAACGCAATGGTTTGAGTCTACACAAATGGAAGAGGTACGTTCGCCAAATATGTAAGAATACAGTACAAACTGTAAAGCACTATTTTTCAGAGTAATCGCCAATATATGGATGTTAATGTCCACACACACACACACATACAGTAGACACGTATTGACAAATACACACATTGCGGCACTTTGTTCAGCACACAGCAGAGCGTTGATTGTTACATAACAATAATCATTTGTATAAAATAAAGAATGCAAGATTTTATATACCACGAAAATGATCAGAGACACTTCATTTTGCAGTGATTTAAGCGAAGCTATAACAGACTGAACAACAACACATTACTTCAACTACTTCAACTTTAACACCCCACCCGCGCATTAGCCCGTGACAACAATGCAGTATGACCTATAAACGATAAAACATTACATTTAAAGAGTATGTGAAAGTTCCAGTCCTACCTTAGAAATATCAAGCAGCTGAAATGTGACAAATATAGGGAAGTGTGAGGAGAGTGTTTAGCATATTACCCATCAGACATTTTTGTGGATTAATGTGGGTGTAATTTAAAATTATGGATTGTGCATGGGCATGTTTTATACTAGCCACAAAGTTCAGTGAGCAAGTTGAGTGACAGTTTTATCAGAACTTAATTTCTTCATGAACAAAGTGTAAAGGATAGCACTGTTGCGATCTGTGACTCAGATCTTCACATGTTTATTTTTCCATCTTTGTTTCATTCTCTTCTGACCCACTTACTTCCTGTTTAGTCCGTTACCATGGTTACACATTGATTTCACCTGCTCCTCGTTTTCTACACACCTGGTTCTCCTTGATTTCTCCCTATATAAGCTTTCCTCTTTTCTTTGTTCAGTCTCGGATCCTAATTTGCCCACGCGCAACAGTGACGACTCTCGACCTGCATCTTTGTATGTATATTCTCGCTAGCTTTTACGCTAAGCCATTTGTTTATTCCAGCTTACATGCTGAGGAATTGTTTTTTCTGTTTTTGGTTTGCCTTCTCTTTACAGCAGTGTTTTGTTCCTAGCCTTTTATTATTTAATAAATCCATTTATAACTTACCTTGTTGTGTTCATCGCTTCGACGCATCCCCGGAAGAACCAATCCGGCATTACAATGCCACACAAGCGTCACAGTAGGATCCGAGCATCAAAATGTTTTTCCGCGTCGAAACCACGGGAGGAACCCTTCGACTTGGGTTTGTGGTTGGAGCTCGTGGCTTGGGAGCAGGAAAGACTTGACTGTGGGCCTGAAGTCCCCTCCGTAGCCGTTCGCGCTGCCCCGAAGAGGCGGGGGGTCCAGTGGAGAGGCCCCCCGCACGGCAGTAATGTTCCAGCACCACTTATTCCTCCCCATGGACACAGCAAGTTTCACCCCGTCCAGGATTCACCCGTCATTACCGGTAATCCTGCTTGTTTTTTTTCAAATCATTCCTTAAACTGCCATGACACTTTTTCTGACACAAGCGATGACGTCAATTGGGGAACGCCCACCGGTGACGCAACACCGGCCTCTGTTGATGACATTTTTTCAGAAGATTTTTATATTGTGGACAGTAATTTTCATTCCCAACCTTTTTCGAATACCAATAACATTTATGATAAAATACGTAATTATCAGGATATTTTTTCTCATTATTCTAGTCAACCTCAGTCACCTAGTTTTTCTCCTACACCTCCTTTAAAACCTCATTCTCCGGCCAAGTCCAAGGTGTTTCCTCCCTTTTCTAAAGGAAATTCTGGACAAATTAAAGGGGAGGAGTCGGCCCGCCTCCAAGCCTCCCACCACCCTCCCTTAAGGTCAGTCCCTGACCATAGGGAACGGGTCTGGGATCCCCGTCTGGAGGAAGGGGCTATGACCTATAGCTGTGCTACGGAGGTAGCACAGATACTACCCTCTAAACCACAACGGCCTTGTAGACCTCCTCCACCTGTTTTTCCCCTGGCCAAGTCTCAACGGCCTTGTAGACCTCCTCCACCTGTTTTTCCCCCGGCCAAGTCTCAACGGCCTTGTAGACCTCCTCTACCTGATTTTCCCCCGGCCAAATCTCAACGGCCTTGTAGACCTCCTCCACCTGTTTTTCCCCCGGCCAAGTCTCAACGGCCTTGTAGACCTCCTCCACCGGTGTTCGGACTCGCGAGGTCATTACCTCCAGCACGTCCTCCACCACCGGTGTTCTGCACTGCTCCCAGTCTGGTTCTCACACCAGCACATGACTCTCGCCTGGTTTTCAAGCCAGAATTAGACTCTCGCCTGGTTTTCACACCAGAAAATGTTGCTAGCCTGGTTCTCAAGCCAGCACTAGACTCCCACCTGGTTCTCACACCAGCCTCCGACCCAGAACTGGTTCTCATACCAGTTACAGACTTTAGCCTGGAGCCCACTCCAGTACCAGCTCCAGAGCTGGAGCCTACTCCAGTACCAGCTCCACGCCGCCAAGCGCCGGTACCAGCTCCACGCCGCCAAGCGCCGGTACCAGCTCCGCGCCGCCAAGCACCGCCGACGACGGGGCTGGAGCCCACACCAGCGTCGACGACGGGGCTGGAGCCCACACCAGCGTCGACGACGGGGCTGGAACCTTCACCTATGTCGACAGGGCTGGAGCCCACTCCAGTGCCAGCTCCTCGACAAGCGCCGGTACCAGCTCCACGCCGCCAAGCACTGCCGACGAAGAAGCTGGAGCCCACACCGGCGCCGACGATGAGGCTGGAGCTCACACCAGTCACGACTCCTGCGGCTCCCAGGCCGCCTCCGACGACTCCTGCGGCTCCCAGGCCGCCTCCGACGACTCCTGCGGCTCCCAGGCCGCCTCCGACGACTCCTGCGGCTCCCAGGCCGCCTCCGACGACTCCTGCGGCTCCCAGGCCGCCTCCGACGCCTTCTTCGGCTGCAGCACCCGCATCATCCTCGCCAGCTGCACTCGGGCCTGCTTTGGCTGCAGTCCCCGCACCCTCGTCTGCTGCTTCCAAGCCTGCTGGGATTTCGGTGCTGAGGCGTCGTCCACCACGTCGACCACGGGCGTGGCCTCTGCGAGGTCATCCTCCTCGCCAGACACTCCCTCCTCCATGTCGGCCACGGATGTGGCCGTGCCCGGGTCGTCCGCCTCGCCGGGCACCTCATCCTGCGAGGCGGCCACTAATGTGGCCTTTTCGAGGTCGCCCGCCAAAACTTGTTCGGCAGCGGCGTTCCATCCGCCGCCGCCACTTGACTTGTCCTCGGTGGATTCGGGGACACACGACTTGGCGACCCTCCACCGTGGCCTCCCTCCGCCCTCCCTTCGTTTGTGGACTCTGTTTTTGGGGAGGGGGTTCAAGTTGTTTCTTATTTGTTTTTGTTTTCTTTGAGACATCTGGAATCTGTCTTTTTGGGGGGGGGAATACTGTTGCGATCTGTGACTCAGATCTTCACATGTTTATTTTTCCATCTTTGTTTCATTCTCTTCTGACCCACTTACTTCCTGTTTAGTCCGTTACCATGGTTACACATTGATTTCACCTGCTCCTCGTTTTCTACACACCTGGTTCTCCTTGATTTCTCCCTATATAAGCTTTCCTCTTTTCTTTGTTCAGTCTCGGATCCTAATTTGCCCACGCGCAACAGTGACGACTCTCGACCTGCATCTTTGTATGTATATTCTCGCTAGCTTTTACGCTAAGCCATTTGTTTATTCCAGCTTACATGCTGAGGAATTGTTTTTTCTGTTTTTGGTTTGCCTTCTCTTTACAGCAGTGTTTTGTTCCTAGCCTTTTATTATTTAATAAATCCATTTATAACTTACCTTGTTGTGTTCATCGCTTCGACGCATCCCCGGAAGAACCAATCCGGCATTACAATGCCACACAAGCGTCACAAGCACTGGATATTGTTTTTATGATAGTAAAAAATACAAAAGAATACAAAAGCTGTACCACCAGTATTTTTGTTGCTCCTTCACAAAATTTAAATCGATCAATCCATTAAAATGTATTTCCATAGCCCTGAATCACAAGTTTTTCAAAGGCCTTCACAAACTCACAATGACATCCCCTGCTCTAAACCCACATCTAGGCAAGGAAAAACTCCAATTACCCCAGCTGGGGAAAAGAAAGAATTGCTGAGAAGAGAGCGTAATCAGCTGCAATGGATCTCGAGTGGGTATAATGAATGAATTGTTAAATTAATAGATAATGAGTGAAGTCCAGTCAATCAGGGAATCAATAGATACCGTATTTGCTTGAATTTCCGCCGGGGCGCTAATTAATTTAAAACCTCTTCTCACTCTTGCGCTTACCAAAGGCATGCGGTAAAAGTAAGCATGCGCTAATTATTTGAAAACCTCTTCTCACTCCGGCACTTACCAAAGGTATGCAGTACAAATTTGAGTGTGATGTAAGCTTGGACCTTAAATTCTACTGAATAGCTCTTAATCTTCTTCCCTTCATGCGATTTCAAATTACCGGTATTGAAACCAGCCTCCTCCATTTTGAAAATGATGACAGGGGAAGTGTCACTCGTGACGTCACAAGTTTGACTAAACGGTAATACTAAGCATGCGCTAATTATTTTGGGAAGCGAGTTTGACCCAGTAATTCAAGACAGGTGCATACTATATGCACTGCGGCAATTCAAGGAAATACGGTGGTCCAAGGAGACTCGGCCAGTTCCGCCCATAGCTGAGCGTGAAACAGTGGTCCACCCTGGGTTAGAACTAAGGTTAGCTAGCAAATCATCCAGACTGGTACCTCTCCAGAAATGATCCGTGGATACCTGGTATCCCGTCTCTATTTCGTATATTCCGGAAAACCTGTATAAGCAATACCGGACAAAGTGCTCATGAATTACAAAGCAATGAGTAATCACTTCATTACACAGCTTAGTAAAAATACTGTATTACTATAATTTCTAAGCTTGGCAAAGGCAAAACATTCTCTTTACCGTCCTTGAAGTCGAGCAAATTAAACCAAACAGCAGGTATGATTACCATTCTCAAAATAGACAATAATTGGATAATGTGACTGTTACAGTGCAATTAAACGCAAAATCAATGGAGTGGATTGTACAATGCACTTCTCGCACACAATTGCCACCGATCAAGCTGAGAGTTGCTGCAAACACATATTGAATCTGACACGCACACACACTGAGATCCTGCAGCTGCTGCATAAATGCTTACTCATGTCCAACCTCTCTTTCCTGCCATTGTGTTTGTCACACCTTCCCTCATGGTGTGCACATCGTGAAAAAAAGTGCTGACAAGGAAAGAGATGATGCTATACACATGGCTGCTCTGATTATCTGGAATTAAACGTGCCCTTGTGATTCGTTTGAATTATTCATCACGGAGAACTGGATGCAGCTGCTATTATAGACGGCCAATTCTCTGATGACTGTGAAAACATGATTTAGTTATAGGGCTTACAAAAAGTTTATAATGGCATGAATTCAAAATGAAGTGTCATCGTGTGCAAAACATGTGTTTATAAAAGATGTATAGTCAGATCAGAGGATGTGCAAACAGTAACGTAGCACGCAGTTGATGATTTAAAGGGGAACATTATCACCAGACCTATGTAGGCGTCAATATATACCTTGATGTTGCAGAAAAAAGACCAAATGTTTTTTTAACCGATTTCCGAACTCTAAAAGGGTGAATTTGGCGATTTAAACGCCTTTCAATTGTTCGCTGTCGGAGCGATGACCTTTCACCCGTGACGTCACAACATGAAGCAATTTTCTCAAACACATTACACACACCAAGTCAAATCAGCTGTGTTATTTTCCGTTTTTTCGACTGTTTTCCTGTACCTTGGAGACATCATGCCTCGTCGGTGTGTTGTCGGAGGGTGTAACAACACGATCAGAGACGGATTCAAGTTGCACCAGTGGCCAAAAATGCGAAATTCCCTCGTTTGTTCTGCACACTTTACCGACGACAGCTATGCTACGACAGAGATGGCAAGAATGTGTGGATATCCTGCGACACTAAAAGCAGATGCATTTCCAACGATAAAGTCAACAAAATCAAAAAGGTGAGTTTTGTTGATATTATTGACTTATGTGGCGTGTGCTAATCAGACATATTTGGTCACGGCATGACTGCAGGCTAATCAATGCTAACATGCTATTTAGGTTAGCTGTATGTACATATTGCATCATTATGCCTCATTTGTAGCTATATTTGCATCCAGCCTTTCCCTCCACTCACATTTAATGCCAAACAAACACATACCAATCGTTGGTTAGAAAGCGATCGCCAAATTCGTTCGTGCTTCCTCCCGTGCCGCTGTCTGTCGTGATATGGCTCAAAAGCTTCTGTTTGTTCTTTAATTTTGTTTTCGGTACCTGCCTCCACACTCAAACCATCCGTTTCAATACATGCGTAATCTGTTGAATCGCTTACGGCACTGAAACCCGAGTCTGAATCCGAGCTACTATGCTATACCTTTCTGTGCTATCTGCCATGTTTGTCTTTGGTGGCTTCACGCAGTGACGTCACAGGACAATAGACGGGTGGATATAGCGATGGTGTAAATCAGGCACTTTGAAGCCGTTTTTCGGGATATTGCGTGATGGGTGAAATTTGGAGAAAAACTTCGAAAAATAAAATAAGCCACTGGGAACTGATTTTTATTGGTTTTAACCCCTTCAGAAATTGTGATAATGTTCCCCTTTAAAGATAATCCATACATTTTAAGGCAGATGTTGCCTGTATTTGAAGTAAATGGTAAATGCCATTCAATCAATCAATCAATCAATGTTTATTTATATAGCCCTAAATCACAAATTTCTCAAAGGACAGTACAAACCATTACGACTACGGCATCCTCGGAAGAACCCACATAAGGGCAAGGAAAACTCACACCCAGTGGGCAGGGAGAATTCACACCCAGGGGGACGCCATTATACTTGTTTAGCGCTTTTCTACCTTCAAGGTACTCAAAGCGCTTTGACACTATTTTCACATTCACACACACATCCACACACTGATGGCAGGAGCTGCCATGCAAGGCGCTAACCAGCACCCATCAGGAGCAAGGGTGACGTGTCTTGCTGAAGGACACAACGGACGTGACGAGGTTGGTAGAAGCAGGGGGATTGAAGCAGGAACCCTCAGGTTGCTGGCACGGCCACTGTGCCGCACCATCCCCACTGTATATGAGTGTTGAAAAATTTGATTCAAATCTGAATCCCAATTCTTATTTATTACGATTGTGAAGCAATTCAAATTTTTAAGAAATGAATCCCCAAAAATATATATATATATATATATATATATATATATATATATATATATATATATATTAAAAAAAAACGGGTCACTTCATAGATGGTTGATTTGGTGTGTTTAGCGAACGCTAAGTCCTTCAGCCAAGCAGTTTACTCCTGGTCTATTCCTCCTCTCAGTCTTTGGACAGGGCAGGATTCAATGATGTGCTCCATTGTCTGCTCCTCTTTACAAGCACACAGGGGCCACATTCATGTCATCTCACATTCATGGCATCACACATTCATGGCATCAAATGGTCCAACCTGTGGCGCTTCGTCATGTTGTTGACATGCAACACAGTTATAATATGTATCACATAGTGCTATGAATCTTCGGGCACCACACCACTCAATTACATTAAATCAGTGTTTTTCCAACCACTGTACCTGGTGTGCCGTGAGAGATTATCTAAATTCACCTATTTGGGTTAAAAATATTTTTTGCAAACTAGTAATTATAGTCTGTAAATGATGTGTTCTTGTTGAGTGTCGGTGCTGTCTAGAGCTCCGCAGAGTAACCGTGTAATACTCTCCCAAATCAGCAGGTGGCAGACCGATTGCTAGTTGCTTTGTAGATGTCGGAAACAGCGGGAGGCAGCATGCAGGTAAAAAGGTATCTAATGTTTAAACCAGAAATAAACAAAAGTTGAGTGCCCCTAAGAAAAGGCATTGAAGCTTAGGGAAGGCTATGCAGAATGAAACTAAAACTGAACTGGCTACCAAGTAAACAAAAACAGAATGGTGGACAACAGCAAAGACTTACTGTGGAGCAAAGACGGCGTCCACAAAGTACATCCCAACATGACATGACAGTCAACAATGTCCCCACAAAGAAGGATAAAAATAACTGAAATATTCTTGACTGCTAAAACAAAGTAGATGCGGGAAACCTCACTCAAAGGAAGACATGAAACTGCTACAGGAAAATACCAAAAACAAAAGGGAAAAGTCACCAAAATAGGAGCGCAAGACAAGAACTAAAACATTACACACGGGAAAACACCAACAAACTTCAAATAAGTCACGGCGTGATGTGACAGGTGGTGACATTACACCTACTTTGAGACAAGAACTATATTGATGCATTCTTGGTTATGCTTTAAAGTCATATCCAACAATTGCGACAACAAATTTTTACTGTCAACTGAGTTTTGTTTTTTAAGTGATTTCTACTGGCGGTGTGCGTCCGGATTTTTTCAACGCAAAAAATGTGCTTTGGCTCAAAAAAGGTTAAAAAACACTGCATTAAATTGTTGGGGGGTAACGATTCGATTCAGAATCGATTCTCCATTTGAAACTATCCTCGATGCAAAATCAATACTTTTTCAATAACATTGTGTGCCAGTTACATTTCTCCATAAAATAGATACACAGCTTTGACACATTGCTATATTATGGAAGTGGTTTTGTTTGAAATTATTAAACCCAAACACTTACTAAAGTGGGGGCAGTACGGTGGAACAAGGGGGTTAGTTTGTTTGCCTCACAATACGAAGGTCCTGAGTAGTCCTGGGTTCGGGATCTTTCTGTGTTGAGTTTGCATGTCCTCCACGTGACTGCGTGGGTTCCCTCCGGGTACTCCGGCTACCTCCCCCCTCCAAAGACATGCACCTGGGGATAGGTTGATTGGCAACACTAAATTGGCCCTAGTGTGTGAATGTGAGTGTGAATGTTGTCTGTCTATCTGTGTCGGCCCTGTGATGAGGTGGCGACTTGTCAGGGTGTACCCTGCCGTCCGCCCAATTGTAGCTGAGATAGGCTGCAGCGCCCCCCGCGACCCTTAATGGAATAAGCGGTAGAAAAGGGATGGATGGATAAAAAAATGATTCAGGATTTTTTTGGACTGAATTAGGAATCGTTACAAGTAAGAATCCTGATTCATTTGAAAATCGTTTTGTTTTGACTCCCCAAGTATCATATTTTCTAAGCCTACATTAAAGCTTAGACAACAGAACCTATTTTTAGCATGCTGGCTGGCGGTGTGCTGCAGTGTCATGGTGTTGTGTCTGGAATGATGCAGGTGCAAGAAAATGCATATTGCAAGATTTGTTTTCATATTGAAGATACAATATCATATGTCCTATATAAAAAAATATGCCAATCAAAAAAAACTAGATCACTCAATTTGTTTTAATCAGCCCCTTAAGTCAGTGGTTCTCAAATGGGGGTACGTGTACCCCTGGGAGTACTTGAAGGTATGCCAAGGGGTACGTGAGAGTTTTCAAAAGTATTCTAAAAATAGCAACAATTCAAAAATCCTTTACAAATATATTTATTGAATAATATTTCAACAAAATATGAATGTAAGTTCATAAACTGTGAAAAGAAAATGCAACAATGCAATATTCAGTGTTGACATGATTTCTTTTTTTGTGAAGAAATGTTTACAATGAAGTTGATGAATCCAGATGGATCTCTATTACAATCCCCAAAGAGGGCACTTTAAGTTGATGATTACTTCTATGTGTAGAAATCTTTATTTATAATTGAATCACTTGTTTATTTTTCAACAAGTTTTTAGTTATTTTTATATCTTTTTTCCAAATAGTTCAAGAAAGAGCACTACAAATGAGCAACATTTCGCACTGTTATACAATTTAATAAATCAGAAATTGATGACATAGTGCTGTATTTTACTTATTTATCTCTTTGTTTCAACCAAAAATGCTTTGCTCTGATTAGGGGGTACTTGAATTAAAAAAAATTTTCACAGGGGGTACATCACTGAAAAAAGGTTGAGAACCACTGCCTTAAGTCATCCAGCAGCTATAATATATAAAATTATATTGCCGAGTAGATCCATCCATCCATTTTCTACCGCTTGTCCCTTTTGCGGTCGCGGGGGGTGCTGGAGCCTATCTCAGCTGCATTTGGGCGGAAGGCAGATGATATTTCTAATACCTTATTTTGGACAGCCTATATATGTTGACACACGTCGGACGGATGACTGTTTCTCTCCATCGTCTTTCTTTGCAGCGCGTTCGTCATTTCTCCCGTCCAAAGGCAAAACCTAGTAACTCACTTCTAGCTGATTTTGGGAAAACAAAGGAAAACCAAATCTATCTTGATGCTGTCTTACAAAGATCTACAAAGTCCTCAAACGTATAGATGTTTTCTTGAGCTTTCATTTTCTTGCCGATTGAGCCATGGATTGAATCTGCTCTCATGAACGTGTGCCCTTTCTCCAGATATTTGATCACAATCTCGGGTGGGCCCCATTCTGTGTCTGCACATTGGGCAAGAGCCGTGTACAGCGTCCAGTTTTTATTTCGACCTCCACAGTTATCTGCCCAAAAGAGTATGCAAGGGGAAGAATCAAGAACAATACATTTAATGAAGGTGCTTGCAACGTCCTGGGCCAATCTTCCAAATATCCCCTCGTGCCATAATATCACATAATCAGGTTTACCGTCGGCCCCCATTCGTGCAAATGTCTCATTAAAGACAATAAGGCGACTGACAAAGAAGCTCCGATTGGTCCCTTGAGGTACTAGGTTTTTCTGTTGTATCTACGCGGTTATGTGGTAGTTGCTAGGTCCTGCCATGCGTGTAACAGCTTACTTACGGAACAAATTACAATATCGCATACACTAATGTAAAGCATATCACTTAGGAACTCCAAAATTATTATCAGCTCAGTTTTGACAAAAATTGAGTTACTGGGTTTTGCCTTTGGACGGGAGATTTGTGTGTAACCGTGCAAATTTGCACGCACATTTCTGACGTGCTAAACAAAGACGCAAAACAGCGGCCGCAGAACGTCTTTAATCTTGATAAATCACACCGAGAGCGTTTAACCTACTCAGTGGCCCAGAGGTTAGAGTGTCCGCCCTGAGATCGGTAGGTTGTTGTCATGATCCGTGATCCGAGTCATGTTTTGTTTAGTTATTTTCTGTTAGTTCTGGACTCCTTTTGTTCTTGTTTGTGCACCGGTGAGTTTGTTTAGTCACCATGGGAACTTATGATTTTCACCTGCCTTTTACGTTCACCTGTTGTTCATTAGAGACTCTATTTAAAAGCCTACTGAAATGAGATTTCCTTATTTAAACGGGGATAGCAGGTCCATTCTATGTGTCATACTTGATCATTTCGCGATATTGCCATATTTTTGCTGAAAGGATTTAGTAGAGAACATCCACGATAAAGTTCTCAACTTTTGGTCGCTAATAAAAAAGACTTGCCTGTACCGGAAGTCGCAGACGATGACCTCACAAGGTTGAGGGTTCCTCACGTCCTCACATTGCTTATAATGGGAGCCTCCAGCAGCAAGAGCTATTCGGACCGAGAAAACGACAATTTCCCCATTAATTTGAGCAAGGATGAAAGATTTGTGGATGATGATATTGATAGCGAAGGACTAGAAAAAAATAAATAAATAAAAAATAAAGTTAAAAAAAAAAGGCGATTGCATTGGGACGGATTCAAATATTTGTAGACACATTTACTAGGATCATTTTGAGAAATCCCTTATCTTTCTATTTTGTTGCTAGTGTTTCAGTGAGATTAAATAATACCTGATAGTCGGAGGGGTGTGTCCGCAGGTGTCTTGAGGCCATTCTCTAAGAGGAGAGTCGACAGCAGCTGCATGGACGGCGCAAGCTCAGCTGATCTCGGGTAAAAGGCGGATTTTAGCCCTAATTTTCTCACCGAAACCTGCCGGTTGACAAGTGGTCGGGAACCATTATCGCTTGACCGCGCTCTGATCCATAGTAAAGCTTCACCTCCGGGAATTTTAAACAAGGAATCACCGTGTGTTTGTGTGGCTAAAGGCTAAAGCTTCCCAACTCCGTCTTTCTACTTTGACTTCTCCATTATTAATTGAACAAATTGCAAAAGATTCAGCAACACAGATATCCAGAATACTTTTAGCCGCGAATGGTGCTGCGCTGATGTGTCCTCTACAGTCCGTGACGTCACGCGCACGTGTCATCGTTCCGCGATGTTTTAAACAAGAAACTCCGCGGTAAATTTAAAATTGTAATTTAGTAAACAAAAAAGGCCGTATTGGCGTGTGTTGCAATGTTATTATTTCATCATTGATATATAAACTAAAAGACTGCGTGGTCGGTAGTAGTGGATTTCAGTAGGCCTTTAAAAGAGGCCATGCTGTACCAAAGAGACTAACGTTATAACAGTTTTTATTGAAATGAACACTAAAGCTGCACAACAGCACCGTTTCTGGCATCTTAAGCTGTATGCATGGCAGCGTATTTTGCTAAACAAGGTGACGTGATTTAGGATGTGCAATAAATAACATGAAATGTATCCGCGTTCTTTTGTTGTCGTTATTAGCGAGACAGGTCACCGAATGCTGGTCGCAAACGGGGAAAATTTTAAAGCTTTTAAGTGTGTTCATTTGCATAAGTACGGCGATGCAGCGACTGTGGCGGTGTTTTCAAAGACGGCGATAACCTGACACGTTTGAACTGGATGTCTTAAAGGACTATGTGAGAGTCACAGAGACTGATCTCAGGTGCCGCCTGAATGAGGGCCACCTGGTTGCGAAGAGTTGTTTTATCAAGCCACCGTCATCGCCACTGAGCTTTTAATCCACATCCCCTTCATGCGAGTCACATCATTACTTAGATAATGAATTATGGATTCAAGCCGGGATGATATTCAATATTAAAGGCCTACTGAAACCCACTACTACCGACCACGCAGTCTGATAGTTTATATATCAATGATGAAATATTAACATTGCAACACATGCCAATACGGCCTTTTTAGTTTACGAAATTGCAATTTTAAATTTCCCTGCGAGTTTCTTGTGGAAAACGTCGCGGAATGATGACGCGTACATGTGACGTCACGGACTGTCAGGAAATATTAGCGCTGCACCACTCGCGGTCAAAAGTCGTCTGCTTTAACCGCATAATTACACAGTATTTTGGACATCTGTGTTGCTGAATCTTTTGCAATTTGTTCATTTAATAATGGAGACTATAAAGAAGAATGCTGTTGGTGGAAAGCGGTGTATTGCAGCTGTCTTTAGCGCAGAGACACAGCTGGGGATTCTTTGTTTGTTGCGAAGCTTTAACACAGAGCGGTCAAGCGAACATGTTTTCTCTACGTCAACCAACATGTTTTTGGATGGGGAAATTTTGATATATATATCTTACCTGAGACATCAGTGGATTATTCGTCGTCCTGCAGCAGCTGTCAAAAAAGGCAGCTGTGAGCTTGGCTCCTCGGCTGCTCTCTGAGACACAGTGTGTTCACCGCAGCCATCCGACCTCGAGGTATGTCTTTACAATCCTTAAAATCTCACTAAAACACTATTAAAACAAAAAGCAGATAGGGGATCTTCCAGAATTATCCTAGTAAATGTGTTTGATTACATCTGAAACGCTCACACTGCCGCCGCCCGGAACCGTCGCTTTTTTTCTTTCTTTTATAGTCCTTCACTATCAATATCCTAATTCACAAATCTTTCATCCTCGCTCAAATTAATGGGGAAATTGTCGCTTTCTCGGTCCGAATAGCTCTTACTGGTGGTGGCTCCCATTAAAAAAATATGTGTGGAGCCCTGCAACTCGTGACGTCACGCGCACATGCTTCTGGTAAAGGCGGGGCGTTTCTATTAGCGAACAAAAGTTGCGAACTTTATCGTCGATGTTCTCTACTAAATCCTTTCAGCAAAAATATGGCAATATCTCAAAATGATCAAGTACGACACATAGAATGGACCAGCTATCCCCGTTTAAATAAGAAAATCTAATTTCCGTAGGCCTTTAAATGAACTTCATATCTTCATTTGGTGACAGTGCTCCCGTCCACATGTGGAACAATCCCCTCTTGCAGCATCAACTGAAAAATGCTGAAGACAAACAAATCTATGAATCTAAAGTCTTTCAGACTTGCACCATAAATGAGCATTTGCTTTTTGTTGTTGTGCTGCTATGTGAGCATGTTTGCTTTATACAAAGATGCGACATAAAATGCTTTAAAGCCAGCAGGTTGATTCTGCATGGCCTTTCTAAATAGGGAGAAGAGGATAAAAGTCACTAGTCTCTCCAGAACACATCAAGCTGTTGTTCCTTCTGCCTGAATACACAAGTGGTCAGGCAGCTCTTTCCCCTGCTGGGGCTGCATTCAAAAACACTAAGATGCTCAACACAAATATGTATCGTACATTTATGAGAAGACTGGAGAGACTGAAGGCTCACCGGAGCGTTAGCAAGGAGAAAAAAGAAACAGTGACGAGCAGCCTTCAACTGCAGAGCCGCTACTTTGTGCCACTGGACATGGAAATAAACGCAGTGCTGCTTATCCATCTCACTAAACTAATCACAAGTCATTATTTTAATACATGCGTAGAAAAGTAATCATCTGAAAATAGTCTTGCACTTAAAGATTAAAATTGACAGTGTTGCATAATACTTGAGGGTACTTGAAGGTATGTCAAGGGGTATGTGAGATTTTTTTTAAATATTCTAAAAATAGCAACAATTCAAAAATCCTTTATAAATATATTCATTGAATAATTCTTCAACAAAATATGAATGTAAGTTCATTAACTGTGAAAAGAAATGCAACAATGCAATATTCATTTTTGTGGACATGTTCCATAAATATTGATGTTAAAGATTCCTTTTTTTTGTGAAGAAATGTTTAGAATTAAGTTCATGAATCCAGATGGATCTCTATTACAATCCCCAAAGAGGGCACTTTAAGTTGATGATTACTTCTATGTGTAGCAATCTTTATTTATAATTGAATCACTTGTTTATTTTTCAACAAGTTTTTTGTTATTTTTATATCTTTTTTTCCAAATAGTTCAAGAAAGACCACTACAAATGAGCAGTATTTTGCTCTTTTATAAAATTTAATAAATCAGAAACTGATGACATAGTGCTGTATTTTACTTCTTTATCTCTTTTTTTCAACCAAAAATGCTTTGCTCTGATTAGGGGGTACTTGAATAAAAAAAAAAAAAAATCACAGGGGCTACATCACTGAAGAAAGGTTAAGAACCACTGTATTAGAGGGTCCAAGCCATCCAAATAAGAGTAGATAAAAGAGAACATCAATACATCAATTACTCTGGAATTCAAGCATGTTTGTTTGAAAAGGTCTATCCTGGGGACTGATGCTGCCTAATATCAGTCAGCTATACATCGCATTTGGTGTGAGCTGCACCACCCTGGCAGACAACATCCAGTGTGGAACTGCGTGTAAAAGTGTTTTGATTTATAGAGCGGCATATTTATCTCATGGCCCTTTCCACATGGAGAAGGTCTAGAGCTGGGGTGCCCAACCCTTTTGCCTTTTTGCCAAAGTGAAAATGTCCCAATGGTCAGCAGGCAAAACAGTGATTTTAACCATGCAACCGTACATGTGGGGGTTTTAGCCTCATAGAGATTGTCACAGTCATGTGCCATATTTACAAACCCTGTTTCCATATGAGTTGGGAAATTGTGTTGGATGTAAATATAAACGGAATACAATGATTTGCAAATCATTTTCAACCCATATTCAGTAGAATATGCTACAAAGACAACATATATTTGATGTTCAAACTGATAAACATTTTTTTTGTGCAAATAATCATTAACTTTGGAATTTGATGCCAGCAACACATGACAAAGAAGTTGGGAAAGGTGGCAATAAATACTTATAAAGTTGAGGAATGCTCATCAAACACTTATATGGAACATCCCACAGGTGTGCAGACTAATTGGGAACAGGTGGGTGCCATGATTGGGTATAAAAGCAGCTTCCATGAAACGCAAAGTAATTCACAAACAAGGATACGAGGGTTACCACTTTGTAAGAAAATTGTGGAATAGTTTTAGAACAACATTTCTCAAAGAGCTATTGCAAGGAATTTTGGGATTTTACCATCTATGGTGCGTAAAATCATCAAAAAGTTCAGAGAATCTGGAGAAATCACTGCACGTAAGCGATAATATTACCGACATTTGATCCCTCAGGCGGTACTGCATCAAGAACCGACATCCGTGTGTAAAGGATATCACCACATGGGCTCAGGAACACTTCATAAAACCACTGTCAGTAACTACAGTTGGTCGCTACATCTGTAAGTGCAAGTTAAAAATCTACTATGCAAAGCCAAACATATTTATCAACACTATCCTGAAACGCCGTCAGCTTGGCTGGGCCCGAGCTCATCTAAGATGGACTGATGCAAAGTGGAAAAGTGTTCTGTGGTCTGACAAGTCCACATTTCAAATTATATTTGGAAACAGAGGACGTGGTGTCCTCCAGAACAAAGAGGAAAATAACCATTCGGATTGTTATAGGCGCAAAGTTCAAAAGCCAGCCCATTTGGTGGTATGGGGGTGTATTAGTGCTCAAGGCATGGGTTACTTACACATCTGTGAAGGCACCATTAATGCTGAAAGGTCCATACAGGTTTTGGAACAACATACAGTGAGGCAAAAAAGTATTTAGTCAGCCACCGATTGTGCAAGTTCTCCCACTTAAAATGATGACAGAGGTCTGTAATTTTCATCATAGGTACACTTCAACTGTGAGAGACAGAATGTGAAAAAAAAATCCAGGAATTCACATTGTAAGAATTTTAAAGAATTTATTTGTAAGCTATGGTGGAAAATAAGTATTTGGTCAACCATTCAATGCCCTCACTGATGGAAGGATGTTTTGGCTCAAAATCTCAGGATACATGGCCCCATTCATTCTTTCCTTAACACGGATCAATCGTCTTGTCCCCTTAGCAGAAAAACAGCCCCAAAGCATGATGTTTCCACCCTCATGCTTCACAGTAGGTATGGTGTTCTTGGGATGCAACTCAGTATTCTTCTTCCTCCAAACACGACAAGTTGAGTTTATACCAAAAAGTTCTATTTTGATTTCATCTGAGTTGCACCATGTCTAGTTAGTGGTGTGCTAGGTGACCTTCCTCCTTGTTACCAAATCTTTCCTATGTAAAGCCAGTGTTAGCATTTGTTTGCCCCATGAAAGTGTTTTTCTCCAGCACAGATGAAGCGCCTCTGACTTTTACTTGTTGACTCAAGACCGCCACATCATAATGTATAAGATTAACATATCATTAACAATGTATTGTGATATTGAATATACACTGGCCTTGTAAAGCTCCCTGAGGCTGCCAATCCAGTATTAAGCAGTTCTGACTACTTACCACCACCATTGTTATTATTTAGAATTCTTACTTGCCCATGTTAAAGTGAGTTATAAATGTGACAAGCCACATTTATGGCACAGGGCATCACTCTGACCACGTACTGTATCTCAGTGGTTCTCAAATGGGGGTACGTGTACCCCTGCGGGTACTTGATGGTATGCCAAGGGGTACGTGAGATTTTTTCAAACTATTCTAAAAATAGCAAATAATCAAAAATCCTTTATAAATTCATATACCAATCACATATTCATAGTGAGTGTTATTGACAGTGTAACAATAGCAACACAATACTAATTCCTTATTGTTTTTAATACATACAATTATTTGAGGAAAACAAAGTCAATATAGCAAAACAATAACTACACAAAATAAGAAACTATTATCTATTTTCAATCCAATCCAATCCACTTTATTTATATAGCACATTTAAACAACAATAACGTTTCCAAAGTGCTGCACAGCCATGTTAAAAACAATTGTAAAAAAAAAAAAAAAAAAAAAAAATTTAATTAAAAAAAAGTATATATATATATATATATATATATATATATATATATATATATATATATATATATTATGCTCCACCAATGACTGAATAAAAACAAAAAATAGATAAATATAAAACCAATAAAAACAATATAAAAACAAATGTGATTAAAAACTATTTTAAAGGGTAAAATCAATTAAAACAGTAAAATAGAAATCAAAGTGTATAAAAAAACACAGAGGACAACAGAGAACAGAGGACCACACAACTCACGTAGTGTTAAAAGCCAAAGAATAAAAGTGGGTCTTAAGACGAGATTTAAAACACTCCACTGTGGAAGCAGTTTCCAGTGTTAAAAAACGGCATTACTAAGGTTTTTACTTTTACTAGTAACAAGTAATCTAATTACGATATGTTTGATATAACGTGGCACGCAACTTTTGATGTGGTTGCACTGCAAAAAAAAGCTGACAAAATATAACATAAGGCTAGATTTTAGGAAAACGGTATTTAAAAACCTGTTAAATAATCCATCCAGTTAGCGAGTTGATTGTACCTGATAAGACAACCTAAATAAAGATTTGTATATCTAGAAATTGGCAGGATTTCTAAGATACAAATAAGTATTTCATTCTGAAAACAAGCATTTTTCAAGTTGACATTGTTAAATTAAGCATCCTCGGGATGATACAGAATCTTTAAACAAGATGTTTCATGTGGGGAATACCAACATCCATCCATCCATTTACTACCGCTTATTCCCTTTCGGGGTTGCGGGGGGCGCTGGCGCCTATCCCAGCTACAATCGGGCGGAAGGCAGGGTACACCCTGGCTAAGTCGCCACCTCATCGCAGGGCCAACACAGATAGACAGACAACATTCACACTCACATTCACACACTAGGGCCAATTTAGTGTTGCCAATCAACCTATCCCCAGGTGCATGTCTTTTGGAGGTGGGAGGAAGCCGGAGTACCCGGAGGGAACCCACGCATTCACGGGGAGAACATGCAAACTCCACACAGAAAGATCCCGAGCCTGGATTTGAACCCAGGACTGCTGGAACTTCGTATTGTGAGGCAGACGCACTAACCCCTCTGCCACCGTGAAGCCCGACATATTTTATTTAAATATTTGTCTAAATTTTAAGATTTTTTAACTAGGAGAGACAAAATATAATTATTCATGCTAAAATTAAGATTCTGATGTATAAATCAAATCAATTCAAATCAACTTTATTTATATAGCACATTTAAAATTTACCACAGGGGTAGCCAAAGTGCTGTACAATGGACATGTTAAAAATGAGAACCGAGCAAACACAACACAACACAAACAGAACATGATAAAAAAAAAATAAATAAAATCAAATATAATAACTTAAACATAAAAACAGGTTAACAGCAGGTGTATAATGTACCGCCATTGCAGGACGGATATCACTCAGTGTTAAAAGCCATGGAATAAAAGTATGTTTTTAAGAGTTTTTAAAAACAGGAAGAGAGGAGGCTTGTCTAACACTCAGAGGTAGGTTGTTCCAGAGCCTGGGAGCAGCAGCGGCGAAAGCTCTGTCACCTCTAAGCTTCAGCCTTGTGTCAGGGACCGTCAGTAGCAGCTGGTCGGCTGATCTTAGGGATCGGGTGGGGCAGTAAGGCTGAAGGAGGTCGGAGAGATATGTTGGCGCGAGGTTGTTTAGACATTTAAAAACAAATAGGAGTTTAAAATTGATTCGGTAACGCACAGGGAGCCAGTGAAGGGACGCTAATATAGGGGTGATGTGCTCACGTCTGCGGGTCTGTGTTGGCAGACGAGCAGCAGGGTTCTGCACGAGCTGCAGGCGGGCGAGAGAGGCCTGGCTAATGCCGACATACAGGGCAGTGCAGTAGTCTAAACCATTCGAGATAAAGGCATTGTTTAATTTCTCGAGATCATGTCCTGATAGAAGCGGTTTCACTTTCGCTATTTGGCGTAAGTCAGGGGTGCCCATTACGTCGATCGCGAGCTACCAGTCGACCGCGGGGGGTGTGTCAGTCGATCTACAGCCAGGCTTTTAAAAAAAATAGACCTAAAAATTAGTGATCATCAATCTTCACCAAGACGTCACTTAAATGACATTCACGGTACCGGAGGGTCTTGTGAGATGACGCTGGCTGCTGCAAGATCATTATTATTAAAATATGACCGAGAGGAAGGCGAGAAACACTTTTTATTTCAACAGAGTCTCGCGCCGTACCTTCCGTCAAAACTCTAAAGGCCGACTGCACATTTCCTATCTTCACAATAAAAGCCCTGCTTCATGCTGCCTGCGCTAACTAAATACAGAGTCTCGGAAAACTGGCGTGCACAAGCGATCCCTCAGAAAGCTGGCGTGCACAAGTGATGTGCACGCCAGCTTTCTGAGACTCTTATTTTGTTAGCTCAGGCAGCATGAAGCAGGGCTTTTATTGTGAAGATAGGAAATGTGCAGTCGGCCTTTAGAGTTTTGACGGAAGGGACGGCGCGAAAGTCTGTTGAAATAAAAAGCATTTCTCGCCTTCCTCTCTGTCATTTTTTCATAATAATGAACTGGCAGCAGCCAGCGTCATCTCACAAGACCCTCGGGTGCCGTGAATGTCAATCAAGCAAGCTACGGAATTTGCCGCCAATGTTTTTCTTGTAAAGTGTATGGAAGCTGGATGAATTAGATGCCAAAAACCAACCACTTTCATGTGGTATTGTACAGAAAGGACAACTTTTTTTCTCCTCCATTTGAAAATGTGGGCGTTATCATTACTGTCTGATTCCAATCAATGCAAGTCATCAGAATCAGGTAATACACCAACTTATATTCTTGTCTTCGTGAAAGAAAGACATCTATATGTGTTACACATGCTTGTATTATCATTAAACACATTTAACTTGTTTACAAAAATGTCTCTTTCATAAATAAATAAATATAAATGATATATATAAATGAGGTAGATCCCCTCGAGTTGATCAATTGAAAAGTAGCTCACCTGCAGAAAAAGTGTGGGCACCCCTGGCGTAAGTGATAAAAGCTTTTTTGAACGACGCCGCTGATTTGTTCTTCGAATTTAAAATCTGAGTCGAACTTTACCCCCAGGTTTGTGACACAGTCGCTGAGATACGGGGTCAGAATGCCGAGGTCAATGTTGGGGGAGGGAGAGTCAATGACTAAAAATAGGTAAATAGCTCTTAAAAATCTTGGCAAGTGGTAAATAATCTTAATAAACAAATTAGAAAGGTATGGAGTCAGAGGCAATACGTGAAGATAGGCGAACACACTTCTACAGAGCTTAAAATATATTTTGGCGTACCTCAGGGATCAATACTTGGACCAAAATTGTTTAATCTTTATATAAAGGACATTTGTAAAGTTACAAATGACATACAGTTAGTATTATTGCAGATGATACAACTGTTTTGTTCAGGGGGAGAACACACAGACGCTAGTACAAATAATCACAGAAATAATTAACAATTTAAAAAGATGGTTTGACAAAAACAGACCTTCTGTGGTGAACTCGCATGGCTGCAGTAGTTGTGGCCCCAAGATGCAGGAAACAGGAGAACGATGTGCAGGTAAGAATCTTTAATATACTCAAAATAGGGAGAAGATGTCATGCATGCAAATGTCCTAAAGATTAACACTCCTTGAGCACTGACAAACAGGCGAGGCAGGCATAAATAGCAGCCTGATTGGCAATTGCAACCAGGGCTGTGCCGGGCTGCCAATCAGGGACAGGTGAGGGAAACGAGCGCTCAGGGAGACAAGCAGGAAGGGGAACAAAAATAAGAGTGACGAAAAAAAACAAACACCAAGCAGGGAACCACAATCAGAAGTGAAGTGACAGATCGTCACGATATATTTGAATCTCAGTAACACTAAAAAAGTCAGACACAAATAAAAATACACAGAGTAGATATTGAAAGTGTAAAATAAAACATATTTTTGGGTGTAATAATAAAATGATAAAATGAACTGGAAATCTCATGCAAAAAAACAAAAACAACATAAAGTAGCAAGAAACTCGTCAATAATGAATAAAACAAAGTATGTTCTGGACCATTAGTCCAGAATATACCCCGCCTTCCACCCGAATGCAGCTGGGATAGACTCCAGCACCCCACCACAACCCCAAAAGGGACAAGCAGGAGAAATTGGATGGATGGATGTTCTGGAACATAAATGACTTCATATTGTTTACTGCTAGCTAGTGTTACCATATCTGAGTTATTGTGTAGAAATATGGGCAAACAACGACAAATATGCGCTATATTCTCTAACGGTGTTACAAAAAAGATCAATTAGAATAATACATATTGTTGGATATAGAGAACATACAAACCCCATTATTTATTTTATCTAAAATATTGAAATTCAATAACTTGGTGCATTTGCAAACAGCTAAAATGATGTACAGAGCAAATTATAACCTGCTACCCAAGAATGTACAACAAGTCTTCTCAACAAAAGAGGAGAAATATAATCTAAGAGGAAAATGTAATTCAGAATCGATTCTCATTTTTAAAAAATCGATTTAAAAATTTTTTTTTTAATCAATCCAACAAAACAATACACAGCAATACCATAACAATGCAATCCAATTCCAAAACCAAACCTGACCCAGCAACACTCAGAACTCCAATAAACAGAGCAATCGAGAAGACACAAACACGACACAGAACAAACCAAAAGTAGTGAAACAAAAATGAATATTATCAACAACAGTATCAATATTAATTATAAATTTCAGCATAGCAGTGATTAAAAATCCCTCATTGACATTATCATTAGACATTTATACAAATAATAAAAATGAACAATAAGTGTCACAGTGGCTTACACTTGCATCGCATCTCATAAGCTTGACAACACACTGTGTCCAATGTTTTCACAAAGATAAAATAAGTCATATTTTTGGTTCGTTTAATAGTTAAAACAAATGTACATTATTTCAATCAGTTGATAAAACATTGTCCTTTACAATTATAAAAGTTAAAAAAAAAAATCTACTACTCTGCTAGCATGTCAGCAGACTGGGGTAGATCCTGCTGAAATCCTATGTATTGAATGAATACAGAATCGTTTTGAATGGGAAAAATATAGTTTTTGAATCGAGAACCGAATCGAATCGAAAAAATCGATATATTATCGAATTGTGACCCCAAGAATCGATATTGAATCGAATCGTGGGACACCCAGATTCACAACCCTAGCGTACACCATTAAAACCTTTAACAGATCCGTATGCGGAATTAAATTATGGAATGGATTAAGCAAATAACTCAAACAAAGCACCAAACTACATTTGTTCACAAATTGCAAAAAATAACAATTATGATGAACATCTTGAACCTTTTTTTTTTTTTTTTTTCAGGTAATGATTATTTATGAATTTAATTTTGGTTTAGTTACTTATCGGTATATTTATTTATTCACTGTTCTGTTGCAAACGAAGAACAAACAAATGGGATACAATTGCTATGATATGAAAAGGGGTAAGTTTAAATAAGCTCAGCTTCTTCCTACTCCTTTTCAGACGTGCTGAAATGAAACAACTGGAAATATGTGTTGCATTATTGAAACGGGAACTGAAACCAATTTCCAGTGTGTATGTCAACAAGACTGCGTCAGAAGCACAGCAAATTATATGCAGGAAGTAACTTTTTACTTGTGAAAGCAAAAATCAACACCACCCTAGAGTGAACTTTATATTAAATAGGAAAATGTAACATCACACAGCAAATAACATGTAGGCTTAGTACACACACCCCTGCTACTACTATGAGGGAATAATGAACAAGAAATCAATGATTGAAGTGACATGATATTTGTGGACAAGGAGAAAAGACAGCCAACGAAGCACGTTAGAATCCAGTGAAAAGATTCAACACAGCTGCCGTCAATGCTAATTTTAGTTTAGTTTAATTTATTAAGGATCCCCATTAGTCTACATCAGGGGTGCCCATTACGTCGATCGCGAGCTACCGGTCGATCGCGGAGGGTGTGTCAGTCGATCACAAGCCAGGCATTAAAAAAATAGACATAAAAATGAGCAATCATCAATCTTCACCAAGACTTCACTTTCATCAGTTGTTTGATATTCTTGGCACCCGAGGATCTTGTGAGATGACGCTGGCTGCTGCGAGCTCATTATTAAGAAAAAAATCACTGACAGGACGGACGGAGAGAAACACTTTTTATTTCAACCTGCTGTCAAAACTCTAAAGACCGACTGCACAGTTCCTGTCTTCACCATAAAATACCTGCTTTATCCTGCCTGTGCTAACAAAATAAGAGTCTCAGAAAGCGAGCGTGCACAAGCTAGCAAGCTACGGAGTTTGATGCCAATGTATTTCTCCCCCGCCCTCAGCGACCGCTTTCTCACTTGCTTGCCCACCCCACTCTCACTGACGTCACTCACCTGCTGCCAGACATTAAAGGGCCACACACATATGCTACTCTCATGACAATGTGTTTAAAAACGAGTATGCAAGTTGGACAAATGAGATGCCAAATCCAACCACTTTCATGTGGTATTGGACAGAAAGGTGGACTTTTTTTTTCCTCCATTTGAAAATGCGGACGTCATCAGCACCACTGATTCCAATCAATGCAAGTCATCAGAATCAGGTGATACACCAACTTATATTCTTGTCTTCATGAAAGAAAGGAATCTACATGTGTTAAACATGCTTGTATTATCATTAAACACCATTAACTTGTTAACAAAAATGTCTCTTTCATAAATAAATACATATAAATTAAAAATATGAATGAGGTAGATCCCCTCGGCTTGGTCTAATGAAAGGTAGCTCGCCTGCAGAAAAAGTGTGAGCACTCCTGGTCTACACTATTCTTCTGGGGTCCGGACAAAAAACATCACCTAATCACAAAACAAAATATTACAATGCAGCACAACAAGACAAATAGTAAAAGTTTGTTGTACAAGAATAGCAACAACAAAAACAAAAAATAATAACTTAGAGTTTACATAATGATGTTCATACCAAAGATAAAAAAAGAGCAATATAAAAATAGATATATATTTTTTGCAAAAAATAAAACAAAGAACCAATGGCCTACAAAATACACATTAGTGTAGCAAAGACAAACACTAGTACAAGTGATGAAAAAGTACCATAATGAATCAAATATGACATAAAGTACAAGCGTTATTACATTCAAAATCAAGATAGTATCAATATGAAAACAAAAAACAAAAACAAAAATGAATTTAAGCAAATAATAAGTCAAAAGAAGATAAATGAACCAGTCATGACATTAGGTACGATCTAGAATAATATTTTTCTGCAATACTTCTCCTCTCAGTCTATTCTTAAAACCCACTCTGCTGGTGATTGATACCAGATATTGTGGAAGTCGATTCCAGTAAGTGATTGCCCTATTCATAACACTCTTTTTCAAAACATCAGTTTTGGGTTTAAGGTGGGTGAGAGCACCTCTCAGGGCTAGCCTGGTCCCATAGTTGTGACTTTCACTAGGAAGCAACAGCCGAGAATACAGATAAACAGATTTATGGTATGTATAGATGTTTTTCAAAAATAGAATAAAACAATGGAGAGCTAGTCTCGCAGCTCTGTTTTGGTTAAACTGGATTTTTTTTAGTTCTTCTTTAGATGCTTTAGACCAGATTGCTGGTTATACAAGGGATTTAATAACTTGCTTAGTAGTTGTGTTAGTTAAAAAGTAGGTATTATACAGGAACAACAAAACATATTGGGATTGTCAGAGTTTGTTGTTGACGAACCCCAAGAGGCAGAGATGGAGGGAGGCATTTTGCAGGAAAACATGATTTAATTAAACACTAAGACAAAAACAAACAAAGGGTTCAAACAAAAAGCGCGCACGTGGGCGGATAACAAACAAAAGGCCTCGCGTGGAAGCTAACAGGTATCTAGCAGGAAACAGAAGTCGTACTTGGAAAATGAAAGAAAAAACTGGAAGCAGGGAACAAAAAACAGTAAGCTACAAACATCAACCGAATATATCTTACCGCTACGCTGCAAAGACACGACAAGGTACGACACGACGGGAGCGATAACAAGTGCGACATGCAGTACAATAATCCAGCACTGACTGGAGGAACAAAGCAGGTAAAATAGGAGCTGGCTGATTGACATCAGGTGGGGCCAGGTGCCAATCAGCCACAGCTGAGGGGAAACAAAGCACTCAGGTAGACAAATAGGAAGCTGAACCAAAATAAGAGTGCTGACCGGAACTAAGCAGAGGTGGGTAGAGTAGCCAGAAATTGTACTCAAGTAAGAGTACAGTTACTTTAGAGATTTATTACTCAAGTAAAAGTAAGGAGTAGTCACCCAAATATTTACTTGAGTAAAAGTAAAAAGTATGTTGTGAAAAAACTACTCAAGTACTGAGTAACTGATGAGTAACCTGATTACGGCAAAAAATAATGCACAAAAACATAAAAATAGCAATGAACAAATTCAGAGCCACTAATATATATTAAGCAACTAAAACAATAATATATATTAAATAATGGTACATTAAAATAAAATGAAAAAATGGCACATTGAGCCACAATAACTTAACAGCACCATAGCCTCAGTAGGCATTCATTGATTTGATTGATTGATTAAAACATGTATTAGTAGATTGCACAGTACAGTAAATATTCCGTACAATTGACCAGTAAATGGTAACACCCCAATAAGTTTTTCAACGTTTATCAATTACTTAGTAAATGACCAAGTCGAGGTGATCTACCTCATATATACATACACACACATCATATACATACACACACATATCATACATACACACACAATTCATTTATACACACACATATCATATATATATATATATTTATGTATATATATATATATATTAAATATATATATATATATATATATATATATATATACATTTATATATACACTATATAATTTATATTTATTTATTTTGCCGTTTTTGTTCACATGTTGAAGGTGTTTTAATGAATATACATGCATGTTTAACATATAGATTCCTATCTTTCATGAAGACAAGAATATAAGTTGGTGTATTACCTGATTCTGATGACTTGCAATGATTGGAATCAGACGTTCACGTTTTCAAATGGAGGAGAAAAAAAGTTTCTCTTTTCTGTCTAATACCACATGAAAGTCGTTTGTTTTTGGCATCTTATTTGTCCAGCTTCCATATTCGTTTTTATACACTTTACAAGAAATACATTGGCGGCAAACTCCGTGGCTTGCTAGCTTGTTTGCGCTGGCTTTCGGAGACTCTTATTTTGTTAGCGCAGGCGCGATGGAGCGGCACTTTTATTGTGAAGACAGGAACTGTGCGATCGATCTTTAGGTTTATGACGGGAAGTACGGTTGAAATAAAAAGTGTATTTTTTCCTTTACACTTTTGATTGATTGATTGAAACTTTTATTATTAGATTGCAGAGTACAGTACATATTCCGTACAATTGACCTCTAAATGGTAACAACCGAATACGTTTTAACTTGCTTAAGTCGGGTCATGTGACCGCCTGGCTCTGTTTGATTGGTCCAGCGTCACCAGTGACTGTATGTGATTGGTGAAACGCAGGCATGCGTGGATTCTACTTTGAAGCTCTCTCATTAACCAAAACAAACATTAATAGATCGATAAAAAAAGTAGCGAGTAGCGAGCTGAATGTTGATAAATGGAACGGAGTGAAAGTAGCGTTTCTTCTCTATAAATATACTCAAGTAAAAGTAAACGTATGTTGCATAAAAACTACTTGTAGAAGTACAATTTATCCCAAAAGTTACTCAAGTAAATGTAACGGCGTAAATGTAGCGCGTTACTACCCACCTCTGGAACTACGGACAGGAAATACTTAACACAAAGAGGAGAAACAAAAACACAAACAAACTGTCAGTGGCAAGCCTGACAGGGATCGTAAAATATTGATCTAATCACTGTAGTATTGACCATAGACTGATTTACGGTTTATCATTAGTCCTCCAGTGATGCTTTTTTGCCATTACAGAGCCAAGGATTTGTGACTTAGAAGCAGCTTCGTACTGTGGAGGGACATCAAGTGCGCTCGATAGCGCACTTGATGTCCTCATGTTTGCGTTGAGGACGGGTTTGTGGAGCTTGTCAATTTGCGGGACACAGCTAGAAAGTGTCATCCACTAGGCTGACCATATTCTGAAATCCCAAAAAGAGGACACATATATGTGTGCTAAGGCGGGCAGCACACTAGGTGAAAATTTGCCAATGATACTTGAACTTGCTTTATAAAAAATATATTTATTTAAATGAAGCATTTTTTTCTCCTCTGTTGACAGCAGTGTTGGTGCTAGGTATTTTTAAAATGGGGTCAAGTCAAAGTAAGTGCATCTCTATCCTCCTTCAAAACCGCTCTAAAACAACACCTCCAGACAACTTCAACCCTTTACTAATACCCTCCTCCATTCACATCCCATCTCCCTGGATTGTAAATAACCTAATGTAAATAATCAAATGTATTTCTAATGTACATGTTTTTATGCTATCTGAGCTCACTATGTTCTCTGCTGGCTGTACATATCCTACTAAATAATACCTACACTGTTTCAATGTCCACATTTCTCTGTTGATGCAATTGTTGATGACTGAAGTACTGATATCAACCAAAGCTCCTCATCCCACCCCCCGGATTGTAAATAATTCAATGTATATACTATGATGATTAACTTGTGTGATGACTGTATTATGCTGATAGTATATATTTGTATCATGAATTGATTAACAAGGACCCCGACTTAAACAAGTTGAAAAACTTATTCGGATGTTATCATTTAGTGGTCAATTGTACGGAATATGTACTGAACTGTGCAATCTACTAATAAAAGTATCAATCAATCAATCAATCAGTCAAGTCATAAAAATGGGATCCCACGGTAAATTTTTGGGGTCCCACTTTTTTGTAAGCGTTTTGAAAAGAAATGATAAAGGTATGCATCCATCCATCCATCCATCATCTTCCGCTTATCCGAGGTCGGGTCGCGGGGGCAGCAGCCTAAGCAGGGAAACCCAGACTTCCCTCTCCCCAGCCACTTCGTCTAGCTCTTCCCGGGGGATCCCGAGGCTTTCCCAGGCCAGCCGGGAGACATAGTCTTCCCAACGTGTCCTGGGTCTTCCCCGTGGCCTCCTACCAGCTGGACGTGCCCTAAACACATCCCTAGGGAGGCGTTCGGGTGGCATCCTGACCAGATGCCCGAACCACCTCATCTGGCTCCTCTCGATGTGGAGGAGCAGCGGCTTTACTTTGAGTTCCTCCCGGATGGCAGAGCTTCTCACCCTATCTCTAAGGGAGAGCCCCGCCACCCGGCGGAGGAAACTCATTTCGGCCGCTTGTACCCGTGATCTTATCCTTTCGGTCATGACCCAAAGCTCATGACTATAGGTGAGGATGGGAACGTAGATCGACCGGTAAATTGAGAGCTTTGCCTTCCGGCTCAGCTCCTTCTTCACCACAACGGTGGTAAAGGTATGCATTGTCCTGTTATATCGCACATTCTATGTAGTGTTTTGGAAAAAGGTTGTCATAAACGTTACTTAATTCATTAAAATAAATAATAATAAAAAAGAAGACAAATTTGTATGCATATGTAAATGTATTCAGTTATAAACATTCGTTCACTTTCTTCTTTCCTTCATGGATCTAAACTTTACCGCTGCCGGTAGTTTTTTTCGATGTTTTTATTTAATAAGTTGTAGGTGTATTTATTTCAGTATAAAAGTATAAAAAAGGTTTTGCTTCGGTCATGAAATGATGATAATTGTGTGCCAGGGCATACATACATTTTATATTTAATGCTTAAATCTCTACATCAACTTCAGATCTATTCCTCATTTCAAAATGTTTTAGTTTTTTTTCAATGTTGTTTTTTTGTTTGTTTGTTTCTGCCCTTTTTTGTCAAACAAAACAGTTTTTTTATGTAAAATTTTCCACCAACATTATTTTTCAAAGTCGAATATGTGATGTGACATAATCGGGGTTGAGGTGGGGGGGTACGGAGTAGCGGGGGGTGTATACTGTCGCGTCCCGGAAGAGTTGAGGCTGCAAAGGATTCTGGGTATTTGTTCTTTTGTGTTTATGTTGTGTTACGGTGCAGATGTTCTCCCAAAATGTGTTTGTCATTCTTTTTTGGTGTGGGTTCACAGTGTGCCGCATATTTGTAACAGTGTTAAAGTTGTTTATACGGCCACCCTCAGTCTGACTTGTATGGCTGTTGAGAAAATATGCCTTGATTAGCAACCAATCCACTATCTCGCTCGCTCCCTCTGCCCCTCCCTCACGAATTCCGCTGCTTTCGCCCACCTTCAAAATTTGTTTTATTTATTTCAACCCCTTCTTAACCTTGTACTTACATTGAAAATACACGCTACCCTGACTCAAAACGCCGGACATTTGAGGCATTTAAGAAACCCTGCCCAGACTGCCCGGACAGGCCCGTAAAAGAGGACATGTCAGGGTAAAAGAGGACGTACGGTCAGTTTACTGATGTCACAAGCTTGGACTAATCTCAAAAGGCATGTTTGGAAAAAGGTACAATTGTTTTGTAAATGTCTTTGCATTGTCTCCAAATTGGGTTTTGCATGATACAATCCGTTAACGTGACAGATTGTTGTGGTGAGAAACTCAGGCACACAGTTTGCTGCTGCAATGTGTTTGAGGCCACCTCCTTGCTGTCATCTTGCTGCTGTAGTGCAGCCTCCTCATTATCATGTGTCATGTGACAGCCTCCCTGAATCATTTGGCCCGGGGAGCTGAACCAAATGTGAAATAAAAACCTTGCAGTTGTTGTTAAACTCAGATGACTGGAAAAGCGATAAACAACAACGCCTTTATCTCCGCACTGATTACATAAGCAACTTCAATCATGCACTAATGCTCCCCGACGTGTTATATTTTAAAAAGAAGAGGTATGACGTGTAAAAGTATGCAGCCACCTTCAGTCATGCATCAATTTAATTAAGTGTATATTTGCATGTTAACACTGTCAACATAATGAACTTCAAGCTTATCTTGTCTGCACTCAACAGAGCTTCTTCACAGTCCCTCCACTCCAAAGCGTGATTTGCCAAAAATACCTTGGATAGTTTTCCAGAGGTTAAAGAACGATAATTATCTACCGTGCAGAAGTGCAACAATATGACATAACGCCATCATTGAGTGAAAATTGTCAAATGGAAAATAGTTTTTCTGCTTGTTTATTTGGTAGTTTAAATCAAGACTGGCATTTTTTCGAAAGGAAAATATTATTCCCTACTTTAACGTGCGGGCTTCACGGTGGAAGAGGGGTCAGTGTGTCTGCCTCCCAATATGAAGGTTCTGAGTAGCCGGGGTTCAATCCCGGTGTCAAGCGAAATAAGTGCTCGCTGCGAAATAAGTGCCCAAGCGTGTCGGGGCATATATTTAGCGCTGTCACGCCAAATTTCTTCCCCCCTACAAAAACCTTCCCCCCGGAAGAAACTACTTGAAGGATCCCAATGAGGGTGGAAGGACCTTAAAACAGCCCACACAGCTGCCTGTTTTAAAAGCGTTATAATTGGCTGATTGTCATAGGTGAAAAATAACGGTGAGGAAAAAATATTAGCATTTCAGCATGCTAACCTTTCAAGCTGTTTTTGCTTTGCTAATTTTGCAGCTGTAACCCTTAACGGTGAGGAAAAAATATTAGCATTTCAGCATGCTAACCTTTCAAGCTATTTTTGCTTTGCTAATTTTGCAGCTGTAACCCTTAAGAGTCATATAACTTGGTATTGTCACGCCCTCATTGGGGTCCTTCAGGCATTGGAGGGGCTGTCACGCCAAATTTCTTCCGGGGGGAAGGTTTTTGTAGGGGGGAAGAAATTTGGCGTGACAGCGCCTTTTTTTTTTTGATTGATACTTTTATTAGTAGATTGCACAGTTCCGTACATATTCCGTACAATTGACCACTAAATGGTAAAACCTGAATAAGTTTTTAAACTTGTTTAAGTCGGGGTCCACGTTAATCAATTCATGGTACAAATATATACTATCAGCATAATACAGTCATCACACAAGTTAATCATCATAGTATGTACATTGAATTATTTACATTATTTACAATCCGGGGGGTGGGATGAGGAGCTTTGGTTGATATCAGTACTTCAGTCATCAACAATTGCATCAACAGAGAAATGTGGACATTGAAAGGTAGGTGTAGGTCTTGTTTAGTAGGATATGTACAGCCAGCAGAGAACATAGTGAGTTCAGATAGCATAAGAACAAGTATATACATTAGAAGTACATTTGAGTTGTTTATAATCCGGGGAGATGGGATGTGAATTGAGGAGGGTATTAGTAAAGTGTTGAAGTTGCCTGGAGGTGTTGTTTTAGAGCGGTTTTGAAGGAGGATAGAGATGCACTTACTTTTACACCTGTTGGGAGTGCATTCCACATTTATGTGGCATAGAAAGAGAATGAGTTAAGACCTTTGTTAGATCAGAATCTGGGTTTAACGTGGTTTGTGGAGCTCCCCCTGGTGTTGTGGTTATGGCGGTCATTTACGTTAAGGAAGTAGTTTGACATGTACTTCGGTATCAAGGAGGTGTAGCGGATTTTATAGACTAGGCTCAGTGCAAGTTGTTTTACTCTGTCCTCCACCCTGAGCCAGCCCACTTTGGAGAAGTGGGTTGGATTGAGGTGTGATCTGGGGTGGAGGTCTAAAAGTAACCGGACTAGCTTATTCTGGGATGTTTGGAGTCTAGATTCAGGGTTTTGGAGGTGCTGGGGTACCAGGAGGTGCAAGCGTAATCGAAGAAGGGTTGAATGAGAGTTCCCGCCTTAAGAGCGAAATATATGCCCACCCTATTGTATAAAGTGTGTATGGGACGGCTTGCCAAATAATTGCCCCTGTGGATGTGCTGATATTGTTACCTAAAGGAAAAAACTTATTATACCAAAGTTACTGTGATATATATTGTCTTAGGCTATTAAATATGGAGAGATGGCAGGATGAAACAAATAAGATCAGTAGTTTTAATTTTGGTGAGTTAAGCTTTTAAAAATAGTGGACGGTCTCGCTCTCGCTACACACACGTTGGTTTGACAATGACGCCGCCCTGCCAAAAAACTGCCCGGCGCACCTGTGGACTGCGCAGGTCTGTGCACTTATTTCGGCTAAACACAAATTTGGCTTGACACCGGGCTCGGGATCTTTCTGTGTGGAGTTTTTCATGTTCTCCCCGTGAATGCGTGGGTTCTTTCCGGGTACTCCGGCTTCCTCCCACTTCCAAAGACATGCACCTGGGGATAGGTTGATTGGCAACACTAAATTGGCCCTAGTGTGTGAATGTGAGTGTGAATGTTGTCTGTCTATCTGTGTTGGCCCTGCGATAAAGTGGCGACTTGTCCAGGGTGTACGCCGCCTTCCGTCCGATTGTAGCTGATAGGCACCAGCGCCCCCCGCGACCCCAAAGGGAATATTCGGTAGGAAATGGATGGATGGATGTACAACGTGCCGACTTTGTTGGTTTTGGATAGGGCTGCGAATCTTTGGGTGTCCCATTCAATATCGATTCTTGAGGTCACGATTCTATAATATATCGATTTTTTCGATTCAACGCGATTCTCGATTCAAAAACGATATTTTTTCGATTCAAAACGATTCTGTATTCATTCAATACATAGGATTTCAGCAGGATCCACCCCAGTCTGCTGACATGCTAGCAGAGTAGTAGATTTAAAAAAAAAAGCTTTTATAATTATAAAGGACAATGTTTTATCAACTGATTGCAATAATGTAAATTTGTTTTAAGGGGGAACATTATCACCAAACCTATGCAAGCGTCAATATATACCTTGATGTTGCAGAAAAAAAGACCATGTATTTTTTTAACCGATTTCCGAACTCTAAATGGGTGAATTTTGGCAAATTAAACGCCTTTCTGTTTATCGCTCTTTTAGCGATAACGTCAGAACGTGACGTCACCGAGGTAACACACCCGCCATTTTCATTTTCACATTACAAACACCGGGTCTCAGCTCTGTTATTTTCCGTTTTTTCGACTATTTTTTGGAACCTTGAAGACATCATGCCTCGTCTGTGTGTTGTCGGAGGGTGTAACAACACTAACAGGGAGGGATTCAAGTTGCACCACTGGCAAGAAATCTGCCGCCAGACCCCCATTGAATGTACCAGAGTGTCTGCACATTTTACCGGCGATGCTAAGACAGACATGGCACAGAGATGTATGGATAACCTGCAGATGCATTTGCAACGATTAAGTCAACGAAATCACAAAGGTGAGTTTTGTTGATGTTGTTGACTAATGTGCTAATCAGACATATTTGGTCACGGCATGACTGCCAGCTAATCGATGCTAAAATGCTACGCTAATCGATGCTAACATGCTATTTACGCTAGCTGTATGTACATTTGAAACTAGATACCCACATTTAATGCGAAACAAACACTCACCAATCGACGGATTTAAGCTGCTCCAGTGTCACAAGATGCGAAAGCCCTGATCGTTTGGTCTGCACATTTTACCGGCGATGCTAATAAGGCAGCCATGCTATGGGCCACTTCATTAGGTACACCCACACTATGGCCAATAGCGTCAATAGCTATTCGCTCAATAGCTTCAATTTCTTCTTCAATTTCGTTTTCGCTATCTGCCTCCATACTCCGACCATCTGTTTCAATACATGCGTAATCTGTTGAATTGCTTAAGCCGCTGAAATCCGAGTCTGAATCCGAGCTAATGTCGCTATATGTTGCTGTGGTAACCGCCATGTTGTTTGTATTGGCAGCCCTGTATGACGTCACAGGGAAATGGATAGTGGTTTCGAAGATAGCGAAAATAAGGCACTTTAAAGCTTTATTTAGGGATATTCCGGGACCGGTAACATTTTGAAAAAAACTTCAAAAAATACAACAAGCCACTGGGAACTGATTTCTATTGTTTTTAACCCTTTTGAAATTGTGATAATGTTCCCCTTTAACTACTAAATGAACCAAAAATATGACTTATTTTATCTTTGTGAAAACATTGGACACAGTGTGTTGTCAAGCTTATGAGATGCGATGCAAGTGTAAGCCACTGTGACACTATTGTTCTTTTTTCTTATTTTTATAAATGTCTAATGATAATGTCAATGAGGGATTTTTAATCACTGCTATGCTGAAATTATAACTAATATTGATACTGTTGTTGATAATATTCATTTTTGTTTCACTACTTTAGGTTTGTTCTGTGTCATGTTTGTGTCTCCTCTCAATTGCTCTGTTTATTGCAGTTCTGAGTGTTGCTGGGTCACGTTTGGTTTTGGAATTGGATTGCATTGTTATGGTATTACTGTGTAGTGGTTTGTTGGATTGATACAAAAAAAATAAAAAATAATAACAATAATAAATCGATTAAAAAAAAATTGAGAATCGATTCCGAATCGCACAACGTATTCGAATCGATTTTTTCCGACACCCCTAGTTTTGGGTATTGTATATAGCGCTTTATCTTAGTGACTTAGACCAGTGGTTCTCAAACTTTTTTTGTCATCCCCCACTTTGGACAAGGGGGAGTTTTCAAGCCCCACCTGCCCCCATCGCCCCAACAGAACAATAATGCCAAGCTTAACATTTTCAAATTTATTGAACATCAAGTAACCTAACCGCAGGATTAGGTCTCTGCTTTTTGCAGATGATGTGGTCCTGATGGCTTCATCTGACCGGGATCTTCAGCTCTCGCTGGATCGGTTCGCAGCCGAGTGTGAAGCGACCGGAATGAGAATCAGCACCTCCAAGTCCGAGTCCATGGTTCTCGCCCGGAAAAGGGTGGAATGCCATCTCCGGGTTGGGGAGGAGACCCTGCCCCAAGTGGAGGAGTTCAAGTACCTAGGAGTCTTGTTCACGAGTGAGGGAAGAGTGGATCGTGAGATGGACAGGCGGATCGGTGCGGCGTCTTCAGTAATGCGGACGTTGTACCGATCCGTTGTGGTAAAGAAGGAGCTGAGCCGGAAGGCAAAGCTCTCAATTTACCGGTCGATCTACGTTCCCATCCTCACCTATGGTCATGAGCTTTGGGTCATGACCGAAAGGATAAGATCACGGGTACAAGCGGCCGAAATGAGTTTCCTCCGCCGTGTGGCGGGGCTCTCCCTTAGAGATAGGGTGAGAAGCTCTGTCATCCGGGAGGAACTCAAAGTAAAGCCGCTGCTCCTCCACATCGAGAGGAGCCAGATGAGGTGGTTCGGGCATCTGGTCAGGATGCCACCCGAACGCCTCCCTAGGGAGGTGTTTAGGGCACGTCCAACCAGTAAGAGGCCACGGGGAAGACCCAGGACACCTTGGGAAGACTATGTCTCCCGGCTGGCCTGGGAACGCCTCGGGATCCCCCGAGAAGAGCTAGACGAAGTGGCTGGGGAGAGGGAAGTCTGGGTTTCCCTGCATAGGCTGTTGCCCCCGCGACCCGACCTCGGATAAGCGGAAGATGATGGATGGATGAACATCAAGTAACATTCAAGTTGTATATATTCAAACTCAATAACATAAGATAACATCAAGTTAAATAAAAAATAAAATAACTGTGCAGCTGTGGTAAAACTTGCATCAAGTTCAATAATAAATAAAATAACATGCATTAAGTTCAATAATAAATAAAACAAGTGTTGTAAGTTGCATCAAGTTCAATAAAAAAATCAAAAAAGTGTTATAACTTGCATCAAGTTAAATAATAGATAAAAAAAAGTGTTATAAATTGCATCAAGTTTAATAATAAATCAAATAAAAGTGTTATAACTTGCATCAAGTTTAATAATAAATCAAATAAAAGTGTTATAACTTGCATCAAGTTTAATAATAAATCAAATAAAATTGTAATAACTTGCATCAAGTTAAATCATAAATCAAAAAAAAGTGTTACAACTTGCATCAAGTTCAATAATAAAGAAAATAAAAGTGCCACTTTGCAATCTTTGCAAAAAAAAAAAAAAAAAAGCTACGCATTTGGCAAGACAGGGCAAGTGAACATGAGTTTTACAGTACTCCAGCATTAGTGGCTGCAATGAGCACTGCACAGCTTTTCAAATCGGGGTAGCAGGCTTGACACTGCCACTCTTAAGTCATGCTCAATGTTCAGCTGAGACCTGTACTTTGTTTTGAGTGAAGCAACAGCTGAAAAGCCTATCTCACACAGATGCCAGATTTTTGTTTCTCTGCAAGCGTTGGCTCTGGCTCGACGATCTTTGAGGTGCGAGTCACAAATGTATCCATTTTGTGTAATTGTGGTCCACACATTGGCCTGCTACCCATCCATGCGAAAATTTGTTCCGCTTAGCCCCGCCCCCATTAGTTACTGTTGCTATGTCTTTCAAACTTTCGCTCCTACCTAGAAATTTAAAGCCTACAGGAAAAATAAGTAATTTACATTCATTTATATAGCGAATTTCACAGACAGAATCACAAAGTGATTTACAGTGTGTATAGAAAATGAAAGCATAGTAAAAAAAAAAAAATCTAAGAATATAATTCAAAAAAATTTTTGGGAGTGAAATTTCCTCCCGTTCCTCGCGCCCCACCTGTCATGTCTCTATTCCCCACACTTTGAGAAACACTGCATCAACCAGTTCGATGATACTGAAGACAGAAGTGCATGGCACAGACTTTTTAGGTTTTAGACCAGGGGTCACCAACCTTTTTGAAACCAAGAGCTACTTCTTGGGTACTGATTAATGTGAAGGGCTACCAGTTTGATACACACTTAAATAAATTGCCAGAAATAGCCAATTTGCTCAATTTACCTTTAATAAATCAATCTACAGTATATATATATATATATATTAAAAAAATGGGTATTTCTGTCTGTCATTCCGTCGTACATTTTTTTTTCCTTTTATGGAAGGTTTTTTGTAGAGAATAAATTCTGAAAAAAACACTTAATTGAACGGTTTGAAAGAGGAAAAAACACGTAAAAAATGAAAATAAAATTTTGAAACATAGTATATCTTGAATTTTGACTCTTTTAAAATTCAAAATTGAACCGAAAAAAATAAATAAAAAGAAAAACTAGCTAATTCGAATCTTTTTGAAAAAAATAATTTATGGAACATCATTAGTAATTTTTCCTGATTAAGATGAATTTTAGAATTTTGATGACATGTTTTAAATAGGTTAAAATCCAATCTGCACTTTATTAGGATATATAACAAATTGGACCAAGCTATATTTCTAACAAAGACAAATCATTATTTCTTCTAGATTTTCCAGAACAAAAATTTTAACAGAAATTCAAAAGACTTTGAAATAAGATTTAAATTTGATTCTACAGATTTTCTAGATTTGCCAGAATAATTTTTGGGGAATTTTAATAATAATGAGTTTGAAGAAACATTTTACAAATATTCTTCGTCGAAAAAACAGAAGCTAAAATGAAGAATTAAACTAAAAAGTATTTATTATTCTTTACAATAAAAAAAAATGTACTTGAACATTGATTTAAATTGTCAGGAAAGAAGAGGAAGGAATTTAAAAGGTAAACAGGTATATGTGTTTAAAAATCCTAAAATCATTTTTAAGGTTGTATTTTTTTCTCTAAAATTATCTTTCTGAAAATTATAAGAAGCAAAGTAAAAAATAATAATAATTTATTTATACAAGTGAAGACCAAGTCTTTAAAATATTTTCTTGAAATTTTCAAATTCTATTTGAGTTTTGTCTCTCTTAGAATTAAAAATGTCGAGCAAAGCGAGACCAGCTTGCTAGTAAAGAAATAAAATGTAAAAAAATAGAGGCAGCTCACTGGTAAGTGCTGCTATTTGAGCTATTTTTAGAACAGGCCAGCGGGCGACTCATCTGGTCCTTACGGGTGATCTGGTGCCCGCGGGCATCGCGTTGGTGACCCCAGTTTTAGACAGACAAAGAGCAGCAACCTGCATCCAAGAACTGCAGGTGGCAATGGAACGGGAGGATTACCACCATTTTCCTGTTTGTTAACCGTACCAATTTCATTCACTGGCCTTTGGAAAGGATCGTAAGACGATACTGTACACTTTGGGTGAAGTGTAACAGCATGCGCCGCCATTAGATCACGCAGAGAAGAAAACAGTGCAAAGGTGATGAAGCTCTGCTGCACGCCTACAAGGCTCACCTGTGACAGAGGGCGTTCACAGTGCACAACACAAAGCTCGCTTTTCAACCACTTATTCACATGCACGTTCACTATGCAAATATCAGTAGTACTAATTTCATGTCATGTCCCATTCAATAAAAAAAAAATCATTTCGACTCCAAATTTCGAGATTCATTTTGGAATTACCAGTTTAAAAAAGGCAATTTATTGCAGGAGAATACTTTCACAAACATGCATATGTGCATAAGGACAGTGCGTCTGAGTCTTAAAATAACCGCAGCATGATCAGAAGTAATATATCAGGGGTGTTCAAACTTTTTCCACTTGGTGTTGGATTTTATCGAATAAATTTCCCCCAAAAATGTGACTTATACTCCAGTGCAGGGGTTCTCAAAAGGGGGTACGCGTAACCCTGTGAGTACTTGAAGGTATGCCAAGGGGTACGTGAGATTTTTTTTTTTTTAATCTAAAAATAGCAACAATTCAAAAACCCATTATAAATATATTTATTGAACAATACTTCAATAAAATATGAATGTAAGTTCATAAACTGTGAAGAAAAAAAATACAACAATGCAACATTCAGTGTTGACAGCTACATTTTTTGTGGACATGTTCCATAAATATTGATGTCAAAGATTTCTTTTTTTGTGAAGAAATGTTTAGAATTAAGTTCATGAATCCAGATGGATCTCTATTACAATCCCCAAAGAGGGCACTTTAAGTTGATAATTACTTCTATGTGTAGAAATATTAATCTATAATTTAATCACTTGTTTATTTTTCAAAAAGTTTTTAGTTAATTTTGTATCTTTTTTTCCAAATAGTTCAAGAAAGACCACTACAAATGAGCAATATTTTCCACTGTTACACAATTTAATAAATCAGAAACTGATGACATAGTGCTGTATTTTACTTCTTTATCTCTTTTTTTTCAACAAAAAATGCTTTGCTCTGATTAGAGGGTACTTGAATTAAAAACATTTTCACAGGGGGTACATCACTGAAAAAAAGGTTGAGAACCACAGCTCCAGTGCGACGTATATATGTTTTTTTCCTTCTTTATTATGCATTTTCGGCAGGTGCGACGTATACTCCGGAGCGACTTATAATCCAAAAAATATGGTATGTACATTAAATATAACTTTTTGGTTTATTTATGAGAGAAGGAAAATACTTCTGGAACTTTAAAATATAAAGAAATTAATTCAAATGAATTTAACCTTCCGGGGCAGAAAATACCTCTCAGGTTACGGTAGGACAAGCACTGATCAGTACTGAATACATTTGTCTTTTTATGTACAATTAATAGAAGTCAAAATCTAAATAAATAAAACAACATTATATAATACAGTATAAAAGGATCATGGCCATAGTTTCTGTCAGGCTTTCCTCTGACAGTTTATCTATGTTTTAGTTTTTTCCTCTGCATTTGTCTGTTTCCTCTGTTTAGTATCTCCTGTCTTTAGTTCCTGTGTAGTGCTCTTATTTTGTCGGCTTCCTGTCTTGTTCCCCGAATGCTGTGTTCCTCCTCAGCTGCGGCTGATTGGCACCTGGCCACACCTGTTGCCAATCAGCCGCAACTGAGGAGGAACACAGCACTCAGGGAACAAGACAGGAAGCTGACAAAATAAGAGCACTAGACCGTTTCTAAAGACAGGAGATACTAAGCAGAGGAAACAGACAAATGCAGAGGAAAAAACTAAAACATAGACAAACTGTCAGGGGAAAGCCTGACAATTTCATTGTAATATGTTACCAAGAAATATCTCCACATAAAGATAAACATCAACGTTTTGAGAAAAAAAAAAATGATATCAAAATTGTTTTGCAAAGGTTGAATGTTTTACCTTCGACAGACTTTTTTTTCTGCATGTCTTGAAAACATGCACATGCGATGACTGGGTGAACAATAGACTGATTAAGACAGGGATTTTCCTAACTGTACACATTTTCTAACCCCTATTTTTGTCAGAAAAGTCATGTTTGCAAAGAGTTACTATCAAGCTCTGGCATTGTATGTCTGGTATGACAACATCCCATGCAGGAGCACGAGCAGACTAAATGGCTTTTTCACAACACACTGTCCACCTTGAAAAGCATTTTGTGCCAAGCTGCTGGTTTGATGAGGGCATTTTGCTGGAACCAGCGACCTTGAGGTTTGTTGAGCTTATCTCAAGTCAAGGTGCAGTTCTGCAAAGACACCTCTGGTGTATTTTATTTGGAGCAAACTCCTGTGCTGACCCCAGAGTCCTTTGAAAGCAGTCCTGCGTGCACGCTCAAACTATCGATTTCTAATTGTTTCCATCCATCCATCCATTTTCTACCGCTTATTCCCTTTTGGGGTTGCGGGGGGCGCTGGCGCCTATCTCAGCTACAATCGGGCGGAAGGCGGGGTACACCCTGGACAAGTCGCCACCACATCGCAGGGCCAACACAGATAGACAGACAACATTCACACTCACATTCACACACTAGGGCCAATTTAGTGTTCCCAATCAACCTATCCCCAGGTGCATGTCTTTGGAAGTGGGAGGAAGCCGGAGAACCCGGAGGGAACCCACGCATTCACGGGGAGAACATGCAAACTCCACACAGAAAGATCCCAAGCCTGGATTTGAACCCAGGACTGAAGGAACTTCGTACTGTGAGGCAGACGCACTAACCCTTCTGCCACCGTGAAGCCCCTAATTGTTTCCTTACTTAAAAAAAAAAAATCTAATACAAATGGCAGATAATTGAAAATACGGTAAGTTTTCATTGTATTTGTTCAAAAACTATAGCAGTTTGAAATAACACTGCACATATCACATACTGTAATCACTCGCTATACGGCAATGGATGATATCTGTCGATTACCTGACCGCTTCTGTTAGCTACCTCTTTTTGTTTATTATGTATATTTTCTGCTGGATCTACTTTCCATTTTATGCTGTGGTTGTGGCATATACTGTAATGTTGTACATGATAACTGGGATTTGTTATATATTGTATATATCAGGGGTCACCAACCTTTTTGAAACCAGGAGCTACTGATTAATGCAAAGGGCTACCAGGTTGATACACACTTAAATAAATTGCCAGAAATAGCCAATTTGCTCAATTTACCTTTAATAAATAAATCTTTATATATAAAAAAATGTCTGTCATTCCGTCGTACATTTTTTTTACTTTTACGGAAGGATTTTTGTAGAGAATAAATGATGAAAAAAACACTTAATTGAACGGTTTAAAAGAGGAGAAAACACGAAAAAAACGAAAATTCAATTTTGTAGCATAGTTTATCTTCAATTTCGATTCTTAAAAATTCCAAATTCAAACGAAAAAAATGAAGAGAAAAACTAGTTAATTCGAATCTTTTTGAAAAAAATTTAAAAAATTATTTATGGAACATCATTAGTAATTTTTCCTGATTAAGATTGATTTTAGAATTTTGATGACATGTTTTAAATAGGTTAAAATCCAATCTGTACTTTGTTAGAGTATATATCAAATTGGACCAAGCTATATTTCTAACAAAGACGAATCATTATTTCTTTTAGATTTTCCAGAACAAAATTTTTAAAAGAGATTCAAAAGACTAAGAAATAAGATTTCAATTTGATTCTACAGATTTTGTAGATTTGCCAAAATATGTTTTTTTCATTTTTAATCATAATAAGTTTGAAGAACTATTTCAAAAATATTCTTTGTGGAAAAAAACAGAAGCTAAAATGAAGAATTAAATTAAAATGTATTTATTATTTTTTTAAATAAAAAATACATTTACTTGAACATTGATTTAAATTGTCAGGAAAGAAGAGGAAGGAATTTAAATGGGAAAAAGGTATATGTGTTTAAAAATCCTAAAATCATTTTTAAGGTTGTATTTTTTCTCTAAAATTGTCTTTCTGAAAGTTATAAGAAGCAAAGTAAAAAAAATAAATGAATTTATTTAAATATGTGAAGACCAAGTCTTTAAAATATTTTCTTGGATTTTCAAATTCTATTGAGTTTTGTCTCTCTTAGAATTAAAAATGTCAAGCAAAGCGAGACCAGCTTGTTAGTAAATAAATACAATTTAAAAAAATAAAGGCAGCTCACTGGTAAGTGCTGCTATTTGAGCCATTTTTAGAAAAGGCCAGCGGGCGACTCATCTGGTCCTTACCGCATTGGTGACCCCTGGTATATATTATATAATAATATAATATGATATTATATATCAGTACATATTATATACTGTATATATGATATGTAAATATTACATATGTTATATTTTATATTGCTACTATGGTACATTTTTAGTCTACTTTATACCTTTTGTTTTCGCCCTCTTTTTGTGCCCTTGTGCGCATTATCCTTTCCATCATTATCCATTCCATCATTTGTTACTGAGCAAGAGTAAGGAGTAACAGGAGAAAAAATAAATACATTATATGTTTTAAATCGTCTGCACCAAAACATGATTCTATCTATGAAATTGATACATTCCCATGCTCATGCTTATTATATTTGTATCTATATCATTATTTATAATATTTTACATTATCTATACAGTATGTCATATAATGTCACCCATACTTCCAGGCAGACGAATCCAGACTAACACAATTTGGGCTGCCTTTTGGTACATCTTGCAAACAGCGACCTTGAGGTTTGTTGAGCTTATCTCAAGTCAAGGTGCAGTTCTGCAAAGACACCTCTGGTGTATTTTATTTGGAGCAAACTCCTGTGCTGACCCCAGAGTCCTTTGAAAGCAGTCCTGCGTCCACGCTCAAACTATCGATTTCTAATTGTTTCCATCCATGCATCCATTTTCTACCGCTTATTCCCTTTTGGGGTTGCGGGGGGCGCTGGCGCCTATCTCAGCTACAATCGGGCGGAAGGCGGGGTACACCCTGGACAAGTCGCCACCTCATCGCAGGGCCAACACAGATAGACAGACAACTAAAAGTATGCATAAAGCAAAGAAAACTACATTGAATACAAAATACGATAAAGCACTACCATAACCATAACCATAGACTTTAGGTGACAAAAAACCATGGCCCAATGTGTGCTGCAGCATGCTTATAATGTACGAAGATGCATCTCAATTACTTGGATGACAAATTATTATATAGACAATTTTAAGCATCTCGCCAAGGCCCTTTTTCATTAATCAAGCTATTTTGGGGAAATTGTCTTTTTGCAGTTTGGATTGTGTTGTCGCCAGCCTGAGGCTTAGTGAAACAGGCTCATTTTTACACCACATTCTGTGAGGTTTTTTGTTGTTGTTTTTTTTACAAAGTTTGCATTAGGCCTCCCAATCTGTCTTTCTTCAGCCATTGGGGTGTTTTTTTTAATAGCATTTCGCCATCATGCATTTCATGTGCTTATGTGTAGTTTAGACCAGTTCGCCCGGGCACCAAGTATCTCTCACAGCTCCCTCAGTACAACGGTAATAATCCTTCCACAGGTTCATCTACAGTAACCTTGTGTTTACTTTTACCATATTTTCCTGGACTATAAGGCGCACTTAAAAAAAATGTTCTCAAAACTCGACAGTGCCTAATATATGGAATAATTCTGGTTTTGCTTACCGACCTCGAAGCTATTACATTTGGCACATAGTGAAATGATAAGTGTGACCAGGAGACCAATAAAACATAAGAGATATGTGTAGACTGCACTATGATGACAGTCACACACAAGAAATACATGTAGACTGCAATATGATGGCAATATGACTCAAATAAACATCCATCCATCCATTTTCTACCGCTTATTCCCTTTTGGGGTCGCGGGGGGCGCTGGCGCCTATCTCAGCTACAATCGGGCGGAAGGCGGGGTACACCCTGGACAAGTCGCCATCTCATCGCAGGGCCAACACAGATAGACAGACAACATTCACACTCACATTCACACACTAGGGACCATTTAGTGTTGCCAATCAACCTATCCCCAGGTGCATGTTTTTGGAATAAACAACACCAACATTTTATATGTTCCATTGAAAATATAGAACATTACACACGGCGCTCAAAAATCTATCAAAATGTTTTGGTACGACTTTGGTACTTACAATCTATCAAGTTGCACAGCTTGATAAAGTGTACTGTGCTTCAACTTGTGAGTATTATTATGGTGTGTGTAAAAAGTAAGACATATTATTTGGCGTTTTGTTTCGCAATATTATGCAAAAGTTACTTTTCTTACCGTGTGGTACCTGCTGATCTGTATTGGGAATCTGCATAAGTTCTGAAAATTTGCACGCGTCCGCCTTTGTAGTCCGTCACATTCATCTATTTGCTATTTAGTGACTGACACTTAGTGACCCGTATAACACATTGTACTTGTCATCACAATTTGTTTAAAAAAAAACACCACAGATTTTGCCCGTGCCGATAGATGCCAAATCAAACGAATTATGAAAATCAAATGACAGTAAGTTGCCAAGAAATGTTGGTCTTTCAATCTTCTTGATGTGTTTTGTCAAAGTTACCATCCATAAAATTATTTATGTCCTAATAATCAAAATTATTTTTTTGTTTGTATAATAACAAAAATATTGGCTTTATAGTAAACACACAGAGTCAACTGATTCTGAGGGTATTTCATGTTGTGTGATATAGTTGGCGTGTTGTTTAGCATATAGCTTTGTAAAAAAACAGGGATGGACATGGTCAGGTTTCTATTCAAAACCATATACATTTTGATTCACAAACAACAATTAGTAAGGTCATCTTATGGGATATTTGGCCAATCTGTGAACTAAATCGTTACCATGAAATCACTTCACCAATGTGTTTATAAAGGTGTCTAGTAACATGTCCTAAAAAGTTGAAATTCAACTCCTGGGGGAAAGTTAATAAAAAAACTGCACAAAGTCGGGTACCATTAACCGATTTTCGAAAATTTGAAAATGCTTAATTTGGCCTTAAGTAACTTGTGAGGGGTCAAATTACGGGTTCTTCAATATTCTTTGCAAGTGTTTATTTTCAACCAAGACCATTCCCTGGTGGAAAAATGGCCGCACCTCCTCTCCCTGGTCATCGTTCATCCCAACAATGCCCCCTACTCACACATACCATGCAGGGTATATGTAAAAAAATAAATAATAATAAAATAAAAACTGAAAATAGTTTATTCTTTAATGTTTGACACGATGAATGGGCCAAGTCAGTGTTTAGTGATGGTTGCTGTAGTTGATTGGCATTTCAATGTGAGGACGTTATGAGTTTAACATTAGCACCAAACATGCTGGGCTTCACGGTGGAAGAGGGGTTAGTGCGTCTGCCTCACAATACGAAGTTCCTGCAGTCCTGGGTTCAAATCCAGGCTCGGGATCTTTCTGTGTGGAGTTTGCAAGATCTCCCCGTGAATGCGTGGGTTCCCTCCGGGTACTCCGGCTTCCTCCCACCTCCAAAGACATGCACCTGGGGATAGGTTAATTGGCAACACTAAATTGGCCCTAGTGTGTGAATGTGAGTGTGAATGTTGTCTGTCTATCTGTGTTGGCCCTGCGATGAGGTGGCGACTTGTCCAGGGTGTACCCTGCCTTCCGCCCGATTGTAGCTGAGATAGGCGCCAGCGCCCCCCGCGACCCCGAAAGGGAATAAGCGGTAGAAAATGGATGGATGGATGGACCAAACATGCTGGATCCATTTGCATCCCTTTTCTTTGTTGAACATGGGTGGACATAATATACTGATTTTGATGTCAGCTACGTAAGTATTATTGAAATCTTTTTCTATCAATTTGAAATGTTTCACTTCACTGCATTGATTATAAGGTTAGAACTAAATGTTGTCATTACTAGTATTAAAAATTCCCTAAACTCTATGTTTAACAATTCTGTTTTAATCTGTTTTTTTCTAAGAAAGAGTGTCCCTTTGATTTCTAAACTGATGTGTTTTAAGGGCACTGTAGTTGATTGCTCATTTTGTTGCACCTGCAGTTAAATTGATTAGTGTTTTTTTGCACCTGTAATAGGAAAGTGTTTGTCACTGTAATTATTTCAGTTGTTGTGCAGAGAAAAGCAGCTTTATATTCAGCTAAAATCATCACATTTACTGCATTACTTTTCAGTGTGTGTTCATCCATGAGAAGTAAGTGTTATTTCTTTCCTTCTTTATGTAATTTGTTTGAATTTTAGATATATTTGGGATTCTAAGAATTTGTTGGTGATTGGCAACACTAAATTGGCCCGAGTGTGTGAATGTGAGTGTGAATGTTGTCTGTCTATCTGTGTTGGCCCTGCGATAAGGTGGCGACTTGTCCAGGGTGTACCCCGCCTTCCGCCCGATTGTAGCTGAGATAGGCGCCAGTGCCCCCCGCGACCCGAAAAGGGATTAAGCGGTAGAAAATGGATGGATGGATGGAAGAATTTGTTGGAATGAGGACCTTTATGGAGATGGTAACTGATGGATACAATAAATATACCTTTTCATCAGGTGGCGATTCGATTTGACACGACTTAGATCCTGATCACAATGCATTACGATTCAAATAAGCCTAAGAGTCTCTGATTACCCGCCGCTATTTTCTTAGAAGCGGTGCAGTGCAGTTTTTAACTTCAGCGCCCCAATGCAAGATGGCACAACCCAATGACAAATGCAAGTTATGACAACAACAAATAATAAACGCTGACACTTAGAGAGCCAAACACCAGGTACTGATCCACAGGGCAATAGCCCCACATTGTAAAACCAGAAGCACCAACCTGTGCACCACCTTGATTCAATACTAGAAAGCCTCTGACTCAATGCCAGGCATATGGGTAGTGGAGGGCCTGGAACTGCACGACATCAACCGGATGCAAAGTACCTTCATCAAGAACTCAGTGAGGCTGTGGAAGACAACGCTGGAGGACAACTGAAAGCCAATTGCACAGGTGAACATCCCTGTGCAAAGGAGAACTTTAAATATGACCAATGTAGGACCCTGTAACTAGTCGGTCTTGGATTGATACCAAAATGTGTGGTATCATCCAAAACTTGTGAAAGTATCCAAACAACAGAAGAATAAGTGCGTATTACATTATAACATAATTGTAGATAGAACATGCTAAAACAGAAAGTATCGAAATATATGTTGGTACCGGTACCAAAATTATTGGTATCGGGAAAAACCTAGTGCAAATATTCAGAATATTAAAATATAAAAATCCAATATATAAGTGTCAAAGAGTGCTGTTGTAGACATTCACTGCCCTTAATGTAACTTGTACATAACATGAATACATAAAACAATTGATAAAATTCAGTTTTCATAATATATACTTCCATTTTATACCAGTAGCCTTTTAACTATTAGTACAATTTCGGCTCCCAAGCAGCCACTTGTTCAAGCCCTTATCAAATTTGCTGTGTGGCATGGGTTACACTGGATGTCGTAGTAGAAATTCATGTGTAATCAATGGATTGGCTGCTACTACTCCAATCAGTGCAGGTGCAAGCAAACAGCTGCTCCTGTTGTGGTCAGAGGCAGATGCGGCCAATATCAATGCACAATACCTTCTTTCAATGTAAATTATCCAGTCAACGGCTAATATAACAAAATGGCAAGATGCACAGACTCGAGTCAACTTGATCATCATCTTTTTAGTTAAGAGTTCCATGCAGCGCTTGCAATTGGTGAATGCATAATGCGCACCCTGTGTGAGACTTGCGGGGCATAACGATGCCGGATTCGAGCACGAACACAGCGTTAGGTAAGAAATAAGTATTCATTAAATTAATAAAACAGGCTACAACAAAAACACTGGTACTGGGCAGACAAGGGAAACAAATGGCGCTAGCAAGGGAGCTAGGGAAACGAACAGAAAAACAACACTTGGCACGAAGGCACAAAAAGGCAAAACAAAAGCTACTAGCATGAGAGCTAGGAAAAAAGAAGCGTAGCGGGAAAGAGAGCGGGTTATAGTAATGAAAGCAAGTCGTTACCTGTTGCGTGAAAGCAAATTAGGATCCGAGGCAGAAGAACAAAAAGGGGGGGGGTTGCCCACATCTGAGGTCCTCTCCAAGGTTTCTCATAGTCAGCATTGTCACTGGCGTCCCACTGGATGTGAATTCTCCCTGCCCACTAGGTGTGAGTTTTCCTTGCCCTTTTGTGGGTTCTTCCGAGGATGTTGTAGTCGTAATGATTTGTGCAGTCCTTTGAGACATTTGTGATTTGGGGCTATATAAATAAACATTGATTGATTGATTGAAGGGGCAGGCATAAATAAGGCAGTGATCAGTAGAAACTTGTGTGCGTTGAAAGCAAGGGGCAGGTGAACTAATAAGCTACCATGGTGACAGAACAAAACAGGAAATAAGGACGTCAAACAACAGAGTGTGATCCCAAAATGGAACAAAAACAAGAATATGGAATGATCCGGGCATCGGATTATAACACCCTGAACTCCATTGTATGTGTGTTTCTACATTTGTTGTGTTTGTTCAATTTTATTTTATGCTCAAATCTACTATGTTCACATTGGTTAAGTTTGTAGTTATGTTACCTTGATTTCAGCTTCGGTGTCATTTTGATAATTGTTTTGTTTATGTTATAATATCTAAATGATGATAAATAAATGTGTTGTCGCAGTTGCAGATTTCACCAATGATTGCTTTTCCAGCTGCACTCGGGCGGAAGGCGGGATGTGGCCTGGACGACTCACCCACTCATGTAAGCTATATACCGGTATAGAATAGAATAGAAAGTACTTTATTGATCCCTGGGGGAAATTCAGCACCACAGTTCGCTCACAATAATAATAATAAATAATATATGACATATATTATATATATAATATATGAATAATATAAATATATTCTACATATATTCTACATTTAAGTGCAGTCAAGGAACATATCCATTATACAGTCTGATGGCTGTCGGTATTAAGGACCTCCTGTGTCGTTCCGTGTTGCATTTTGGGAGTCTGAGCCTTCCACTGAACGTGCTCATTCTCTCTGTGAGGTCCGAGTGTAGTGGGTGGGAGGTGTTGTCCATAATGGCTAGGAGTTTTGCTAGACTTCTCCTCTCTGACACCACCGCCAGAGAGTCCAGCTCCACTCCCACCACGTTACTGGCCTTCTCTACCAACTTGTCCAGTTGGTATATTTTTTGGATATAAAATATACCCATATATTATTGAGTTATGTTGCAAACAAACAGTCAAACAAACCCTGGCGAAAACATAAAGTATGCGTTTTGCAAAGCAAAGCGCACCACTTTCTTTTTGAGCGTTTCCAAGGCAACACAGAAACAGCTGGTCACGTCGTACCAATACGAGTACACTGAAGCTGCCCTTATACACTTATACACAAGTCGCAAAAAAATACTTGAAGCCATCAAAGCTTAACATCAATTCGTAAGGTATTTACATTATTAAAAGTTATATTGTTCGGTAACTTTTCAGAGAAACAGTATTTTCCAGAATGGTGTAAAAATGACAACTGTAGAGGACACTGCTTCCCATAATGTAAAAGTTGAAAGACACTAAACTGTACATTATTGTTTTTAACTTGTTACACTGGATGTCTACATTATTACTTTAAATCAGGGGTCTCAAACACGCGGCCTGCGGGCCAATTGCGGGCCGCGAGACGTTATTTTGCGGCCCGCACCCTAATATGAAAATTTAATGTTGGTGCGGCCCTCGAGTTTTATATGAATGGTGCTTTACAGCGTCATACTTGTATACCCTCGATTTTTTTGGGAGTCTCCCAATTTTCAGTTTCCCTCCAAGGGTAATCATTCTCCCGAATTCCACTCAATCAACAGTATTAAGGGCGCACCGTGGAGGCACTGCCTTTAGAGTCCTCTACAACCTGTGCAATAAGCATGCCAGCCCAGCCATATATTGTATTTGGCTTCTGTAAACGCAGAAAGCGACTGCAAGACATACTTGATCAAAAGCCACACAGGTCACACTGAGGGTGGCCATATAAACAACTTTAACACTGTTACAAGCATGGAGTGATAGTTTAATAACTTATAAACGCATGCTTACCTTAGCTAAAACTAATTATTACTCAAATCTCATCCGCATTAATAAAAACGATCCAAAATTTTTGTTTAGTACAGTAGCATCGCTAACCCAACAAGGGACTCCCTCCAGTAGCTCCACCCATTCGGCAGATGACTTTATGAAGTTCTTTAATAAGAAAATTGAACTTATTAGAAAGTAGATTAAAGACAATGCGTCCCAGCTACAACTGGGTTATAGTAACACAGATACGACTGTATATACGGCGGATACTGCAAATATCCAAAATAGTTTCTCTCGTTTTGATGAAATAACATTAGAAGGATTGTTACAACGTGTAAATGGAATAAAAGAAACAACATGTTTACTTGACCCACTTCCTGGGAAACTTATCAAGGAGCTTTTTGTATTATTAGGTCCATCAGTGCTAAATATTATAAACTTATCACTTTCCTCGGGCACTGTTCCCCTAGCATTCAAAAAAGCGGTTATTCATCCTCTCCTTAAAAGACTTAACCTCAATCCTGACCTCATGGTAAACTACCGACCGGTGTCTCACCTTCCCTTTATTTTGAAAATCCTCGAAAAAATTGTTGCAGAGCAGCTAAATGAACACTTAGCGTTTAACAATCTATGTGAAACCTTTCAATCCGGTTTCAGGGCAAATCACTCGACTGAGACAGCCCTCGCAAAATTGACTAATGATCTATTGCTAACGATGGACTCTGATGCGTCATCTATGTTGCTGCTCCTCGATCTTAGCGCTGCTTTCGATACCGTCGATCATAATATTTTATTAGAGCGTATCAAAACACGAATTGGTATGTCAGACTCAGCCCTGTCATGGTTTAACTCTTATCTTACTGATAGGATGCAGTGTGTCTCCCATAACAGTGTGACCTCGGACTATGTTAAGGTAACGTGTGGAGTTCCCCAGGGTTCGGTCCTTGGCCCTGCACTCTTCAGCATCTACATGCTGCCGCTGGGTGACGTCATACGCAAATACGGTATTAGCTTTCACTGTTATGCTGATGACACCCAACTCTACATGCCCCTAAAGCTGACCAACACGCCGGACTGTAGTCAGTTGGAAGCGTGTCTTAATGAAATTAAACAATGGATGTCCGCTAACTTTTTGCAACTTAATGCCAAAAAAACGGAAATGCTGATTATCGGTCCTGCTAGACACCGACCTCTATTTAATAATACAAAGACGGATTTAAATAAAGGATGCGAGACTACTGGTCTGGGTAAGGAGTCAGTTAAATTAGAACAAGTTTTTTCTGCTTTGAGTGTTTCAGAGTTGGACATGTGTTTTACTGAGGTGGCTAACTATGATGCGTGCAGTTTATCAAAGCAACAAACAAACAATCGGAAAATCCCCGTTACTGAGGAGGCTAACCATGATGCGTGCAGTTTATCAAAGCAACAATCAAACAATCGGAACATTCCCGTCGTATCAATTCCTAGATATGGTCGTAATTATACTGAATGCACTGGGCATAATAAACACAACATTATTAATATTGCTACTACGGATAATTTGATCAAAAATTCCCTAAAACAGCCCACTACCTATAATGTAGGTTTTTTAAACATAAGATCATTGTCTCCCAAAACGTTGTTAGTTAATGATATCATCAGAGACAACAATCTTAACGTCATCGGTCTCAGCGAAACCTGGCTTAAACCAAACGACTTTTTTGCGCTAAATGAGGCATGTCCTCCTAACTTTACACATGCGCATATTGCCCGTCCGCTTAAAAGGGGTGGGGGGGTCGCACTAATATACAACGAAAACTTTAACCTTAGTCCTAACATAAATAATAAATATAAATCGTTTGAGGTGCTTACTATGAGGTCTGTCACACCGCTGCCTCTACACCTGGCTGTTATCTACCGCCCCCCAGGGCCCTGTTCGGACTTTATCAATGAATTCTCAGAGTTCGTTGCTGATCTAGTGACACACGCCGATAATATAATCATAATGGGGGACTTTAATATCCATATGAATACCCCATCGGACCCACCGTGCGTAGCGCTCCAGACTATAATTGATAGCTGTGGTCTCACACAAATAATAAATGAACCCACGCATCGCAACGGTAATACGATAGACCTAGTGCTTGTCAGGGGTATCGCCGCTTCCAAAGTTACGATACTCCCGTATACTAAAGTATTGTCCGATCATTACCTTATAAAATTCGAGGTTCAGACGCATGTTCGTCAAACTAATAATAATAATAACTGCTATAGCAGCCGCAACATTAATACGGCCACAACGACAACTCTTGCTGACCTACTGCCCTCGGTAATGGCACCATTCCCAAAGTATGTGGGCTCTATTGATAACCTCACTAACAACTTTAACGACGCCCTGCGCGAAACCATTGATAACATAGCACCGCTAAAGTTAAAAAAGGCTCCAAAAAAGCGCACCCCGTGGTTTACAGAAGAAACTAGAGCTCAGAAATTATTATGCAGAAAGCTGGAACGCAAATGGCGCACGACTAAACTTGAGGTGCACCATCAAGCATTTAGTGATGGTTTAATAACTTATAAACGCATGCTTACCTTAGCTAAAGCTAATTATTACTCAAATCTCATCCACCGTAATAAAAACGATCCTAAATTTTTGTTTAGTACGGTAGCATCGCTAACCCAACAAGGGACTCCTTCCAGTAGCTCCACCCACTCAGCTGATGACTTTATGCAATTCTTTAGTAAGAAAATTGAAGTCATTAGAAAGGAGATTAAAGACAATGCGTCCCAGCTACAACGGGGTTCTATTAACACTGACACGATTGTATATACGGCGGATACTGCCCTCCAAAATAGTTTCTCTCGTTTTGAGGAAATAACATTAGAGGAATTGTTACAACGTGTAAATGGAATAAAACAAACAACATGTTTACTTGACCCTCTTCCTGGGAAACTGATCAAGGAGCTCTTTGTATTATTAGGTCCATCAGTGCTAAATATTATAAACTTATCACTTTCCTCGGGCACTGTTCCCCTAGCATTCAAAAAAGCGGTTATTCATCCTCTTCTTAAAAGACCTAACCTCGATCCTGACCTCATGGTAAACTACCGACCGGTGTCTCACCTTCCCTTTATTTCAAAAATCCTCGAAAAAATTGTTGCGGAGCAGTTAAATGAACACTTAGCGTCTAACAATATATGTGAAACCTTTCAATCCGGTTTCAGGGCAAATCACTCGACGGAGACAGCCCTCGCAAAAATGACTAATGATCTATTGCTAACGATGGATTCTGATGCGTCATCTATGTTGCTGCTCCTCGATCTTAGCGCTGCTTTCGATACCGTCGATCATAATATTTTATTAGAACGTATCAAAACACGAATTGGTATGTCAGACTTAGCCCTGTCTTGGTTTAACTCTTATCTTACTGATAGGATGCAGTGTGTCTCCCATAACAATGTGACCTCGGACTACGTTAAGGTAACGTGTGGAGTTCCCCAGGGTTCGGTCCTTGGCCCTGCACTCTTCAGCATCTACATGCTGCCGCTAGGTGACATCATACGGAAATACGGTGTTAGCTTTCACTGTTATGCTGATGACACCCAACTCTACATGCCCCTAAAGCTGACCAACACGCCGGATTGTAGTCAGCTGGAGGCGTGTCTTAATGAAATTAAACAATGGATGTCCGCTAACTTTTTGCAACTCAACGCCAAAAAAACGGAAATGCTGATTATCGGTCCTGCTAGACACCGAACTCTATTTAATAATACAACTCTAACATTTGACAACCAAACAATTAAACAAGGCGACACGGTAAAGAATCTGGGTATTATCTTCGACCCAACTCTCTCCTTTGAGGCACACATTAAAAGCGTTACTAAAACGGCCTTCTTTCATCTCCGTAATATCGCTAAAATTCGCTCCATTCTGTCCACTAAAGACGCTGAGATCATTATCCATGCGTTTGTTACGTCTCGCCTCGACTACTGTAACATATTATTTTCGGGTCTCCCCATGTCTAGCATTAAAAGATTACAGTTGGTACAAAATGCGGCTGCTAGACTTTTGACAAGAACAAGAAAGTTTGATCACATTACGCCTGTACTGGCTCACCTGCACTGGCTTCCTGTGCACTTAAGATGTGACTTTAAGGTTTTACTACTTACGTATAAAATACTACACGGTCTAGCTCCATCCTATCTTGCCGATTGTATTGTACCATATGTCCCGGCAAGAAATCTGCGTTCAAAGGACTCCGGCTTGTTAGTGATTCCCAAAGCCCAAAAAAAGTCTGCGGGCTATAGAGCATTTTCCGTTCGGGCTCCAGTACTCTGGAATGCCCTCCCGGTAACAGTTCGAGATACCACCTCAGTAGAAGCATTTAAGTCTCACCTTAAAACTCATTTGTATACTGTAGCCTTTAAATAGACTCCCTTTTTAGACCAGTTGATCTGCTGTTTCTTTTCTTTTTCTTCTATGTCCCACTCTCCCCTGTGGAGGGGGTCCGGTCCGATCCGGTGGCCATGTACTGCTTGCCTGTGTATCGGCTGGGGACATCTCTGCGCTGCTGATCCGCCTCCGCTTGGGATGGTTTCCTGGTGGCTCCGCTGTGAACGGGACTCTCGCTGCTGAGTTGGACCCGCTTTGGACTGGACTCTTGCGACTGTGTTGGATCCATTGTGGATTGAACTTTCACAGTATCATGTTAGACCCGCTCGACATCCATTGCTTTCCTCCTCTCTAAGGTTCTCATAATCATTATTGTCACAGACGTCCCACTGGATCATTATTGTCACCGACGTCCCACTGGGTGTGAGTTTTCCTTGCCCTTATGTGGGCCTACCGAGGATGTCGTGGTGGTTTGTGCAGCCCTTTGAGACACTAGTGATTTAGGGCTATATAAGTAAACATTGATTGATTGATTGAACTTTAACATTTGACAACCAAATAATAAAACAAGGTGACTCTGTAAAAAATCTGGGTATTATCTTCGACCCAACTCTCTCCTTTGAGTCACACATTAAAAGCGTTACTAAAACGGCCTTCTTTCATCTCCGTAATATCGCTAAAATTCGCTCCATTCTGTCCACTAAAGACGCTGAGATCATTATCCATGCGTTTGTTACGTCTCGTCTCGATTACTGTAACGTATTATTTTCGGGTCTCCCCATGTCTAGCATTAAAAGATTACAGTTGGTACAAAATGCGGTTGCTAGACTTTTGACAAGAACAAGAAAGTTTGATCATATTACGCCTGTACTGGCTCACCTGCACTGGCTTCCTGTGCACTTAAGATGTGACTTTAAGGTTTTACTAATTACGTATAAAATACTACACGGTCTAGCTCCAGCCTATCTTGCCGATTGTATTGTACCGTATGTCCCGGCAAGAAATCTGCGTTCAAAAGACTCCGGCTTATTAGTGATTCCTAGAGCCCAAAAAAAGTCTGCGGGCTATAGAGCGTTTTCCGTTCGGGCTCCAGTACTCTGGAATGCCCTCCCGGTAACAGTTCGAGATGCTACCTCAGTAGAAGCATTTAAGTCTCACCTTAAAACTCATCTGTATACTCTAGCCTTTAAATAGACCTCCTTTTTAGACGAGTTGATTTGCCGCTTCTTTTCTTTCTCCTATGTCCCCCCCTCCCTTGTGGAGGGGGTCCGGTCCGATGACCATGGATGAAGTACTGGCTGTCCAGAGTCGAGACCCAGGATGGACCGCTCGTTGGGACCCAGGATTGACCGCTCGCCTGTATCGGTTGGGGACATCTCTACGCTGCTGATCCGCCTCCGCTTGAGATGGTTTCCTGTGGACGGGACTCTCGCTGCTGTCTTGGATCCGCTTGAACTGAACTCTCGCGGCTGTGTTGGAGCCACTATGGAGTGAACTTTCACAGTATCATGTTAGACCCGCTCGACATCCATTGCTTTCGGTCCCCAAGAGGGGTGGGGGGGGGGGGTTTCTCATAGTCAGCATCGTCACTGGCGTCCCACTGGATGTGAATTCTCCCTGCCCACTGGGTGTGAGTTTTCCTTGCCCTTTTGTGGGTTCTTCCGAGGATGTTGTAGTCGTAATGATTTGTGCAGTCCTTTGAGACATTTGTGATTTGGGGCTATATAAATAAACATTGATTGATTGATTGATTGATTGACAAAAATGCGCCACACTGTGAACCCACACCAAACAAGAATGACAAACACAGTGGCGTGTATATATATGTATATATATATATATATATATATATATATATATACATATATACGCCAATACAACTCTTCTTTATCAGTTGTATTGGCGTATATATATATATATATATATATATATATATATATATATACGCCAATACAACTCTTCTTTATCAGTTGTATTAGCGTGTGTATATATATATATATATATATATATATATATTCCAATACAACTGATAAAGATATATATGTATATATATATATATATATATATATATATATATATATACGCCAATACAACGGATAAAGAAGAGAGAAGTTCATGCCATCAAAGCCTACACAGTATTACGTATCTTTCTTACTCAAAGTGGCAAGGTAGTACGATGCCTGATGTATTTGGTGATACTCGTGTCCTCTAAATGTATCCAATTTAAGTGAGCAAGGGCCTTTTATCAGTTGGATCTATGCACTTGTCATTACTGTGGTCAGCATGCTGAGACCTCCTTCATGCTGCAGTCACAACAGACACACACACACACACACACACACACACACACACACACACACACACACATACACACATACACAGAGGGGGGCCTAACGCTGAGAGCCACTGGCAGAGTGACAGAGTATCAGTGGTATGTATATATTTTGAGAGAAACCTTTTCCATGGAAACTAAAATGGTGAATTTGTTCACTTTTCAATGATTTCATATAATGTAAAAAAAAACACACAAAAAAAAATTAGAAATCGAGGAATCAACCAATACCGTAATACATTTACTGGGTTGTGATGATTTATTGGTAATGATCAGTGGGCCAATTGCGGGCCGCGAGACGTTATTTTGCGCCCCCCACCTTAATATGAAAGTTTAATGTTAGTGCGGCCCGCGAGTTTTGTATGAATGGCTCTTTCATCGTTCTGGGTTGCCTACCCCTGCTTTAGTGGAAAAGCGGCAAATGAGTGAAAGCGACTGAGACGTTGCCATGGAGACGAGGGTTTTTTTACTTGCCCGGCTGCAGTCACACCGCGACACCTGTCCGTCAGTAATAACAGTCCCCGATAACCTGGACCAAATCAAACCGTTATTTGTTTTTTCTATTGTTTAATTTGCATTGCCTCACACGATGAACACTACATATATTTATATAGCCGTCACTTTTTTGCGCTCGGTATCCCGGTACTTTACCGGCTATTATCCGCCGACCGCCATGTTGCTGTAGGGAGGAAAAGCAGAACGACACACATTGCGGAAATAACATTATTCTCTGTGCATCGGCTAAATACGGATATATTCCACAACCCCAAACATATCTTTTTCAAATTCTGCAGTGAAGAGAAATGTTAGTGATGAGCAAAAACAATTCCTGGAAAAGTGGGAGATGCAATATTCCTTTGTGGAGCACAGGGGTACCCCGACATGTCCTATGTGCACAGAAAAAGTTGAGGTGCACAGGGAATACAATTTGAAACGTCATTATACAACGAGAAAATCTGAGGAGAATGCAAAAAAATGTTTTAAGAAATCTTTTATTGTAGCCCAGCCTCACCCAGACTCTGCATCCAATTGCCCCCATGTAAAGTGAGTTTGAGACCCCTGGTAATGACGGAATAATAAATATACAGTGCTACCTCAATTTACAACGTAAATTGGTTCTATAACTCGGCCCACCTATTGAAAAAAGTTTGAATAAGATAAATCCATGCTTGACCCTCACAAAAACAGCACAACTATAATATATAACATTGCTTTTTGAAAACCAAATATAAATTTTAGATAAGAAATCAATACAATATAATGTACAACAAACAACTACAGTATTTTTATGACATAATGTACAAAACCCAAAACCAGTGAAGTTGGCACATTGTGTTGATCGTAAATAAGAACAGAATACAATGATTTGCAAATCCTTTTCAACTTATATTCAATGGAATACACTGCAAAGACAAGATACTTCACATTCGAACTGAAAAACTTCCTTACTTTTTGAAATATTAGCTAATTTGGAATTTGATGCCTGATACATATTTTAAAATAGCTTGCATAAGTGGCAAAAAAGACTGTGAAAATTTAGGAATGCTCATCAAACACTTATTTGGAACATCCCAGCAGGTGAACAGGCTAATTGGGAACAGGTGAGTGCCATGATTGGGTATAAAAGCAGACTCCATGAAATGCTCAGTCATTCACAAACAAGGACGGGACAAGGGTCACCACTTTGTGAAAATATGCGTGAGCAAATTGTCGAACAGTTTAAGAACATTTCTCAAAGACCTATTGCAAGAAATTTCGGGATTTCACCACCTACGGTCTGTAATATCATCAAAAAGTTTAGAAAATCTGGAGAAATCCCCAAAAACCAACATTGAATGCCCGTGACCTTCGATCCCTCAGACGGTACTGCATCAAAAACCAACATCAGTGTGTAACGTATATCACCACCTGGGCTCAGAAAACTACTGTCAGTAACTACAGTTTGTTGCTACATCTGTAAGTGTAAGTTAAAACTCTACAATACAAAGTGAAAGCCGTTTATCAACAACACCCAGAAATGCTGCCGGCTTCGATGGGCCCGAGATCATCTAAGATGGACAGATGCAAAGTGGAAAAGTGTTCTGTGGTCTGACGAGTCCACATTTCAAATTTTTTGGGAAATATTCGACATCGTGACCTCCGGACCAAAGAGGAAAAGAACCATCCAGACTGTTATAGGCGCACAGTTCAAAAGTCAGCATCTGTGATGGTATGGGGGTGTATTACTGCCCAAGGCATGGGAGACTTACACATCTGTGAAGGCACCATTAATGCTGAAAGGTACATACGGGTTTTGGAGCAACATATGTTGCCATCGAAGCTATGTCTTTTTCATGGACGCCCCTGCTTATTTCAGCAAGACAATGCCAAGCAACATTCTGCACGTGTTATAACAGCATGGCTTCGTAGTAAAAGAGTGCGGGTACTAGACTGGCCTGCCTGTAGTCCAGATCTGTCTCCCATTGAAAATGTGTGGCGCATTATGAAGTGTAAAATATGATAACGGAAATTATATGGATATAGAAATTATATCTGTCAGTAGACTCGATATGTAAGTGCTAAAAATTACAACATGGCTAGCAGGGAAAAGATGCAGTCCAAAGGGGCTTGGCCTAAAGCATGGGTGTCAAACTCTGGCCCGGTATTATAACACCACATTCACAACTAATACTCATACTTACCAACCCTCCCGATTTTCCCGGGAGACTCCCGAATTTCAGTGCTCTTGCCGAAAATCACCCGGGGCAACCATTCTCCCGAATTTCTCTCGATTTCCACCCAAACAACATCATTGGGGACGTGCCTTAAAGGCACTGCATTCAACGTCCTCTACAACCTGTCGTCCCGTCCGCTTTTTCTCCATAAAAACATTGTGCCGGCCCAGTCACATACTATATGCGGACTTTACACACAAACAAGGGAATGCAAGCATACTTGGCCAACCACCATACAGGTCACACTGAGGGTGGCCGTATAAAGAACTTTAACACTGTTACAAATATGCGTCACACTGTGAACCCACACCAAACAAGAATGACAACCACATTTAGGGAGAACATCCGCACCGTAACACAACATAAACACAACAGAACAAATACCCAGAACCTCTTGCAGCACTAACTCTTCCGGGATGCTACAATATACACCACCTGCTACCACCAAACCCCGCCAAGTTAATGTTGATATTTACATCAGACAGCTGCAAATAGGAAAGAAGCATTCAATTTTTTTTATTTAAAATGTATTTAATAAACCATTAATATTTTTAAATGTATTATTATTATTATTATTTGAAAATCGATTTTGCATGTCACTATAAAGTTATACAAGCCTTGCTCGTTCAATATTCAATGCAAAACTTGTTTGGGTCCCTATTAAAAGGTTAATTTGTTCAACCTTGGCCCGCGACTTTGTTCAGTTTAAAATTTTGGCCCACTCTGTATTTGAGTTTGACACCCCTGGCCTAAAGGAAGGCTACCCAACAAAACTGCGCATTCTGAAGACACAGTCAGAAAGCGGCATGAAGATCAAGTTAAGTTCAATTTAAAGTACCAATGATTATCACACACACACTGGGTGCGGTGAAATTTGTCCTCTGAATTTGACCCATCTCCTTGATCACCCCCCGGGAGGTGAGGGGAGCAGTGAGCAGCAGTGGGGGCCGCGCCCGGGAATCGTTTTCAACCAATTCTGACCCTTGATGCTGAGTGCCAAGCAGGGAGGTAATGGGTCTCATTTTTTTAGTTTTGGGTATGACTCAGCCGGGGTTTGAACTCACGACCTACTGATCTCAGGGCGGACACTCTAACCACTAGGCCACTGAGTTGGTGTAGGTGTAAAACAAAATCTATGCAACTTGTTGACCAAAGTACCACAATTACATGTTATGTTGACCACAAATAAGTTTTTTTAAATGTAGGAAAAAAAAATCATTTTTTGACCCTTTTAGAGCATAACAAAAAGCAGAGAGACCGTTTGTATATCAAAATATTTGTAAGTTGATGTACTCATGTATCTGAATTAGCTTTATTTTGCACACAAAGCAGAAATTATCAATCAATCAATCAATCAATGTTTACTTATATAGCCCTAAATCACTAGTGTCTCAAAGGGCTGCACAAACCACTACGACATCCTCGGTAGGCCCACATAAGGGCAAGGAAAACTCACACCCAGTGGGACATCGGTGACAATGATGACTATGAGAACCTTGGAGAGGAGGAAAGCAATGGATGTCGAGCGGGTCTAACATGATACTGTACTGTGAAAGTTCAATCCATAATGGATCCAACACAGTCGCGAGAGTCCAGTCCAAAGCGGATCCAACACAGCAGCGAGAGTCCCGTTCACAGCGGAGCCAGCAGGAAACCATCCCAAGCGGAGGCGGATCAGCAGCGCAGAGATGTCCCCAGCCAATACACAGGCAAGCAGTACATAGCCACCGGATCGGACCGGACCCCCTCCACAAGGGAGAGTGGGACATAGAAGAAAAAGAAAAGAAACGGCAGATCAACTGGTCTAAAAAGGGAGTCTATTTAAAGGCTAGAGTATGCAAATGAGTTTTAAGGTGAGACTTAAATGCTTCTACTTAACAATCCAGTTGACTAAACATACACACTCTAAACACTATATTTGCCATCTGCAGCTGCCGAGCTACCAAAGTGCCCGAGGTGCACAGTATGTCTTTGGAAGCAATTTAACCCTCACTTCTCCCCGCCTCACAGCCCCACAACACCAACGACTACCTCCCCCCACTTAACACCTCACCCTCAGAATGATGACTCCCCCCTCCCCCAACCACCTGAGACCCTCAGTGTGTCTGTCTGCAGAACAGGTGAATGCACAGCTAAATAAGTTACACACAGGCAAGGACGGTGTGAGCCCCAGAGTGCTCAAAGCCTGCGGCCCACAGCTGTGTGGTGTGCTCTAGCACATCTTCAACATGAACCTTAGGCTGCAGAAAGTCCCCACACAGTGGAAAACCTCATGCGTGGTCCCCATCCCCAAGTGCACGCGACCCAGCACGTCAAAGGACTACAGGCCGGTGGCACTAACCTTCCATATCATGAAGACCATGGAGAGGTTGGTCCTGGAAGAACTCCGCCCTACAGTCAGGACCCACTCCAATTCGCCTTCCAGTCACGACTGGGAGTGGAGGACGCAGTCATCTACCTGTTGAACCGAGCCCACACCCACCTGGACAAGCCTGCAAGGAGTGTGAGGGTCATGGTTTTTGACTTCTCCAGTGCTTTCGATACTATACGGACTGGGCTACTGGGTGTGAAATTGGAGAAGATGCAGGTGGAGACGCCCTTGGTGTCCTGGGTTGTAGATTACCTGACTGACAGACCACAGTACGTTCGACTGCAGGACTGTGTGTCTGACAGGCTGGTCAGCAACACCGAGGCCCCGCAGGGCACAGTCCTCTCCCCCTTCCTCTTCACCATTCACACCACCGATTTCCACTATCAGTCAGAGTCCTGCCCCCTTCAGAAGTTTTCTGATGATTCTGCGATAGTGGGGTGTATTGAGGATGGTGATGATGAGGAATGCAGGGCACTGGTGGAGGACTTTGTCACATGGTGTGGAAAGAACCACCTCCAGCTCAATGTGACGAAGACCAAGGAGCTTGTTGTGGACCTGGGAAGGAGGAGGAGTACTCCGGCGACCCCTGTTTCCATCAGGGGGGGTCGATGTGGACATGGTTGAGGATTATAAATACCTCGGAGTACACATGGACAACAAGTTGAACGGGTCAAAACACGCTGAGGCCCTCTACATGAAGGAACAGAGCCGCCTTTACTTCCTAAGGAGGCTAGGATCCTTCAACGTCTGTACAAAGATGTTGAAGATGTTCTACGAGTCGGTGGTGGCGGGCGACTTCTTGTATGCCGTGGCTTGTTGTGGGGCAGCGGGTTGAGAGCAAGGGACACATACAGACTGGACAAGTTGGTAGAGAAGGCCAGTAACGTGGTGGGAGTGGAGCTGGACTCTCTAGCGGTGGTGTCAGAGAGGAGAAGTCTAGCAAAACTCCTACGCATTATGGACAACACCTCCCACCCACTACACTCGGACCTTGCGGAGAGAATGAGCACGTTCAGTGGAAGGCTCAGACTCCCAAAATGTAACACGGAACGACACAGGAGGTCCTTCTTACCGACAGCCATCAGACTGTATAATGCATATGTTCCTTCTCGACTACACTTAAATGTAGAGTATATATATACAGTATATTATATACAGTATATAATATATGTTATATATTATTTATTACAGTCTTGTTCACGAGTGAGGGAGGAGTGGATCGTGAGATCGACAGGCGGATCGGTCATGCATCTTCAGTAATGCGGACGTTGTATCGATCCGTTGTGGTGAAGAAGGAGCTGAGCCGGAAGGCAAAGCTCTCAATTTACCGGTCGATCTACGTTCCCATCCTCACCTATGGTCATGAGCTCTGGGTCATGACCGAAAGGATAAGATCACGGGTACAAGCGGCCGAAATGAGTTTCCTCCGCCGGGTGGCCGGGCTCTCCCTTAGAGATAGGGTGACAAGCTCTGCCATCCGGGAGGAACTCAAAGTAAAGCCGCTGCTCCTCCACATCGAGAGGAGCCAGATGAGGTGGCTCGGGCATCTGGTCAGGATGCCACCCGAACACCTCCCTAGGGAGGTGTTTAGGGCACGTCCAACCGGTAGGAGGCCACGGGGAAGACCCAGGACACGTTGGGAAGACTATGTCTCCCGGCTAGCCTGGGAACACCTCGGGGTCTGGGCTTCCCTGCTTAGGCTGCTGCCCCCGCAACCCGACCTCGGATAAGCGAAAGATGATAGATGGATGGATGGATATTATTTATTATTATTATTTTTTATTGTGAGCAAACTGTGGTGCTGAATTTCCCCCAGGGATCAATAAAGTACTTAATATTCTATTCTATTCTATTCTTGCTAGAAATTATGTACTAACAGAGGATTTTAGCATTTGCATTTGATGCATTCACCTTTTGGCCTCTTTCTGTGTTTCTTGACTCTGGCTGTTGGAAGAGAATACAGGATTTTTGTTTGCCAGCCTGTATGTTTGCCAGAGAGACTCCTGTTGTTTTCTACTGTATCTCTGCTCAACCACAATCTTGTAAGTTCCCCACCAACTAGCTTTTTAACCCTTTTCTCGATGCCATTTATTTCCTTTTTTTTTGTACCGTCAACCTCAATTTATTTCCTTTTTTTTTGTACCGCAACCTCAATTGCTTCACAGTGGAAGAGGGGTTAGTGCGTCTGCCTCACAATACGAAGTTCCTGCAGTCCTGGGTTCAAATCCAGGCTCGGGATCTTTCTGTGTGGAGTTTGCATGTTCTCCCCGTGAATGCGTGGGTTCCCTCCGGGTACTCCGGCTTCCTCCCACTTCCAAAGACATGCACCTGGGGATAGGTTGATTGGCAACACTAAAATTGGCCCTAGTATGTGAATGTGAGTGTGAATGTTGTCTGTCTATCTGTGTTGGCCCTGCGATGAGGTGGCGACTTGTCCAGGGTGTACCCTGCCTTCCGCCCGATTGTAGCTGAGATAGGCGCCAGCGCCCCCCGCGACCCCGAAAGGGAATAAGCGGTAGAAAATGGATGGATGGAACCTCAATTTTACTATTCTCTCTTTGAAGTGAAGTGAAGTGAATTATATTTATATAGCGCTTTTCTCAAGTGACTCAAAGCGCTTTACATAGTGACACCCAATATCTAAGTTACATTTAAACCAGTGTGGGTGGCACTGGGAGCAGGTGCGTAAAGTCTCTTGCCCAAGGACACAACGGCAGTAACTAGGATGGCACAAGCGGGAATCAAACCTGCAACCCTCAAGTTGCTGGCACGGCCCCTCTACCAACCGAGCTATGCCGCCCCACCTATTTTAGATGTTTTCTCTGGTCCAGTTGTACCTGAAAGACTATGTATTATTGCGACACTGCTAGACGGCCTTTTTGGGATCCACACCTGAGTAAACCTGACACTGATGTGGCATGTCATGAATAACAGGAATAAACTGTTTATTTTCAATGATGATTTAATGTTTTCGAATTTGAAATTGATTGGGTGGCAATAAAGCAGTATTTAAATCTGAATAACTCACTGTGGAACTGGGACCTAATTAGTTTTACTGCCTGGTTATTATAATTGGAGAATTACAACCACCAGTATTACGCTTTCATTACAAAGATCAAGTAAGATGGCATTAAAATGTGAAATACATCAATCTAAAATAGTCAAACAAAGTAATTAACTGTTTAACATTGTTTTGTTTAGACTGTCCTTATTAAGAGTGTTTTCATCCAGTGACTGAATGTGCTTCTGTTAGATTTTTAATTGGCATTTTGTACATGGTCTACAATGTAAACATCTGGAGAGTACAAATGTGTAAAACATAATCAAATTCCATACTTTTAAATAGTAAATGGGTTATACTTGTATAGAGCTTTTCTACCGTCAAGGTACTCAAAGCGCTTTGATACTACTTCCACATTCACACACACATTCACACACTAATGGCGGGAGCTGCCATGCAAGGCCCTAACCACGACCTATCAGGAGCAAGGGTGAAGTGTCTTTCTCAAGGACACACCGGACGTGACTAGGATGGTAGAAGCTGGGGATCAAAGCTGGAACCCTCAAGTTGCCGTCCCCCTAAAGCAAGGTTCGGGAACCTTTTTGGCTGAGAGAGCCAAAAAGCCAAATATTTTAAAATGTATTTACGTAAGAGCCATATAATATTTTTTTTAACACTCAACACAACTAAACGCGTGCATTTTTAAGTAAGACCAACATTTCTAGAGTATATAAGGTCTCTTATTTTTTTGTAATATCATTGTTATTCTGAAGCTAACTGTGGAGGGGGTGTGGCCCGCGGGCCTGCAGCAAACTGGGGTGTGCCAGGACCGGCCTCGAAATCAGCGAGAGCTGCATTGATGGCCCACCTGAGCCTTGTTATCTAATCACCTGTCGCTCTGTTATAAGCAGCAGCCAGGAGGCGGGACGGGGCTGGGGCTGGAGCCAGAGCGCGAGCGAGAACGAAAGAGAAAAATACAATTGCTGGAAAGCAACTGAGAGACTTATTGAAAAATAAAATAATAGTGTAACCCAGAAACGGGCTCTCATGTCGGTGCTTGGTGGTCTGAAGAACCCCCAGGAGGACAAGCCCCACACTAACCAATAATAAAAAAATAACTTCTTAACGCAACTTCTTGAACAGGTGCGGTAGTAAACGGATGGATGGACTAAAAATGCATGAGAATGTTTTATGTTTTGAACATTATTTTTAACACTTATTACAAGTGGAATTATTCATTACTTATCATGTTAAGCAATGTCAGCTCAGATTTATCCGAGAGCCAGATGCAGTCATCAAAAGAGCCACATCTGGCTCGCGAGCCGTAGGTTCCCTACCCCTGCTCTAAAGTATGATGGTAAATGACCCTTGTTTTGGTTAGTCTGGATATGATGCATGTTTCTCTATCAAGCAAGTAGACGTAAACCGGCTATGAATTTTGTTTAACAGTAAATCTGAACTGAAATCAGTCAATTATTTAAAAAGTTTCTTGTCACTGATGAATTAAGCTTAGTCAGTAACGCATTTTTTTTTTTCAGCACAGGATGAGTATGATGTAGAAAAGGTGTTTAGTGAGCGAGTGGAGGCTGTACGCAATAATTCCTGACATGAGCAAATCAGCCATTTGAGAACACCAAATAACAAACTGTGAGTCTGCTAATTTGCTCACTAGTCTGTTGGAGGCTAAGGATTCATCTACCTCTGAGCTAAACTTTAAATTGATGAATATCCTGCAAGGGTTCTGTGGTTTTGTTTTTAAAGGGGAACTGCACTTTTTTGGGGCAATTTTGCCTATCGTTCACAATCATTATGAAAGACAAGAGGATGGATTTTTTTTTTTTTATGCAAATAAACTCTATCAAAGTCAGCTTACAATGAAATCTAAGGGATTTGCTCTATTCTGCCTATAAAGTCCTTAGAATACATCCAAACACCTCTATCGACGTTTTATATACATGAGGTAAATTATATATGTATAATGTAGTAACAAACATACTGTATTTATAATAACATTAAATATATACGTATTTTGCTCACTTTAGGCATATGTGGTGCATTAATTTAAAAAATTAAGCTATTTTTTAATAACATCACTGATTACTACTCACTGCAGACTTTATGAGAGCCAACGGATATAATAACACATCACTTACTGCAAACGTCTGCTGTCAATGGGATGACAAATGCTAGAATGTTCAGATATTATCGTTTAGATGAAGAATGACTCATAATCCTCGCAAAGAAAAGCACCTTTTTGTGTCGTTCTTACCATTGCCGAGTCTAAATTGGCTGTGAAAGTGTACCTTTGATTGATTGATTGAAACTTTTATTAATAGATTGCACAGTTCAGTACATATTCCGTACAATTGACCACTAAATGGTAACACCCGAATAAGTTTTTCAACTTGTCGGAATAAGTCCTGCTTCTTTTACTTCTACTATCAGACAAAAACACAGGATGGCAGTGTGACAATATCAGGTAAATATTAAACATTAGCTCTCATTTACCTTTGTACAACATTTGTTTTTCCTTTAAAGTCCTCCTGGGTGCAGGGACCTATTTCATGTGTTTGTAAAGAATAACTAATGTTTGATGATAAAACATATTGGTGTAAACACTGGAGTATTGACCATATACTGATACTATACTTGGCGTTCTTAGAGTAGATATTTATATCGATCCACCAGTATATACCAAATAGGATACATGGATGATACAGCAGAGGATTGGGAGAATGTCATGTGGTCAGATGAAACCAAAATAGAAGTTTTTGGTATAAACTCAACTCGTCGTGTTTGGAGGAAGAAGAATACTGAGTTGCATCCCAAGAACACCATACCCACTGTGGAGCATGGGGGTGGAAATATCATGCTTTGGGGCTGTTTTTCTGCTAAGGGGACAGGACGATTGATCCGTGTTAAGGAAAGAATAAATGGGGCCATTTATTGTGAGATTTTGAGCCAAAACCTCCTTCCATCAGTGAGAGCTTTGAATGGTTGACCAAATACTTATTTTCCACCATAATTTACAAATAAATTCTTTAAAATTCCTACAATGTGACTTCCTTGATTTTTTTTTCACATTCTGTCTCTCACAGTTGAAGTGTACCTATGATAAAAATGACAGACCTCTGTCATCATTTTAAGTGGGAGAACTTGCACAATCGGTGGCTGACTAAATACTTTTTTGCCCCACTGTGTATAGATATACATATATATGTATATATATATATATATATATATATATATATATATATATATATATATATTAGATAGTTTATGGCAAGATTGTTGCCAAACTGTTGAATAAAGAAAGATACAGTGAAAATAGTAGAGGTACAATCTTACAGAAGAGATGGATATGGTACTGAGAATAACAAACTGCCAGCACAATAAAACGAAAGACAGCCAGAAAGTGAAACCACACTGTTGTAATGTTGACAAAAATTAGTGAATTGGAGGAATGGGAGAAGATAAGTGATGAGGTGAGGCAGCTGCAAGACAGATCTGTCACAGCTTGATGTATGGGCCTCTTATCTAGCGACACCAAACACATTACCAAAAGCACTTCGATAAAATGTCAATATGTCTCACTGTGAGCACACGAGGAACAAAACAGGTGTGTACCAGAGACTCTGAGTCAGAGTGGGAAATATTACCAACTCTGATGCAAGCTTAACATAAAGCAGGTGGGAGGCAGAGAAACCACAATGATGTGCTGTCTTAGAGTTAGATTTAGCAGGAGAGGGCCGACTACACAGCGGGGTCCCAACAATCACGGCACAGAAAAGCTGAGCTTTGTCGTCAATTCCTCTCAAAGTTTAATGACCCACAAATCCCTCTCCCCCATGCTGCATGAGTAAGGCATGAGTCGGAGAGCTGATGATGTGAAAGCTAAAAAGGGAACACTGCATAATCAGGTGACTTTGCAAAGGCAGTGTGGTTTGCAGTCACGTAGAGGGGGTCTGAATGAATGAAAGCCAGGAGAGATGTCAAAGGCAGCGTATTGTGCAGAGTTTATCCTCTGGCCTCGAGGAAGGAAGACGGCTTACGTCTTTGAGTGCGCCGAGAAAGAACTACCCTGTGCTCTGATACGACCCCTTTGCTCTGTCCCATTCTTTGTCATCCCATAAAGGCAAGGACTGAGTGATGTGGACAAGGCCCAATAAAGTTGTCACCTTTGCCTGTCCTACCAAGACAGCATTATTCATCTGGTTGTCATATCCATAGAAACATCCACCAATTGAAACGTTTTTAGAGCGTAAAGTACAGCTGTACAACATCTTGATTCACAAATACAAGCTTCCATCTTAAAGGCCTACTGAAACCCACTACTACTCACCACGCAGTCTGATAGTTTATATATCAATGATGAAATATTAACATTGCAACACATGCCAATACGGCCTTTTTAGTTTACTAAATTGCAATTTTAAATTTCCCGCTGTGTTTCTTGTTAAAAACTTTGCGGACTGATAACGCCTGCGCGTGAAGTAACGGACTGTCAGGAAATATTAGCGCAGCACCACTTGGGGCTAAAAGTAGTCTCTTTTCATCGCGCAATTAAACAGTATTCTAGACATCTGTGTTGCTGAATCTTTTGCGATTTGTTCAATTAATAATGGAGAAGTCAAAGTAGAAAGATGGAGGTGGGAAGCTTTAGCCTTTAGCCACACAAACACACAGTGATTCCTTGTTTAAAATTCCCGGAGGTGTAGCTTTAGTATGGATCAGAGTGGTCAAGCGAACATGGATGCCGACCACTTGTCAACCAGCAGGTTTCGGTGAGAAAGTTGTGTTAAAAAGTCGCCTCTTACTGGAGATCTGTGGAGTTTGCGCCGTCCTTTTATCTGCTGTGACTTCCCTCAGACACTGGCCTCAAGACACCCGTGCACACACCCCTCCGGCTATCAGGTACTATTTAATCTCACTAAAACACTAGCAACACATTAGAAAGATAAGGGATTTCCCAGAATTATCCTAGTAAATGTGTCTAAAAACATCTGAATCCGTCCTAATGCAATCGCCTTTTTTTTGTAACTTTATTTTATTTTATTTAATTTTTTTCTAGTCCTTTGCTATCAATATCATCATCCACGAATCTTTCATAATCGCTCAAATTAATGCGGAAATTGTCGTTTTCACGGTCCGAATAGCTCTTGCTGCTGGAGGCTCCCATTATAAACAATGTGAGGACGTGAGGAGCCCTCACCCTTGTGACGTCATTGTCTGCGACTTCCGGTAAAGGCAAGTCTTTTTTATCAGCACCAAAAGTTGCGAACTTTATCGTCGATGTTCTTTACTAAATCCTTTCAGCAAAACTATGGCAATATCGCGAAATGATCAATGATCAATGGACCTGCTATCCCCGTTTAAATAAGAAAATCTAATTTCAGTAGGCCTTTAACAGCAATTACAGCCTCAAATATTTTTGAATACAATGCCACAAGCTTGGCACACCTATCTTTGGGATGTTTCGCACATTCCTCTTTGCAGCATCTCTAAAGCTCTCTCAGGTTGGATGGGAAGCGTTGGTTTTCATCTCGGATGTCTCAGAATATTGCTGCATTCGTCATAGTCGTGTCAGGGAGGTGACCAGGAAACCCATGTCAGACCTCCAGCTGAAGGACAAACATTTCATCCCTGTATGATAGAGTGGCCCGAGGGAAGCCAATTCTTAGTAAAAAGCTTGCCAAAGTGAACCTGACAGACTCTCAAACCGTGAGGAACAATATTCTCTGGTCTGATGAGACAAAGATTGAGTTCTTTGGCGTGAATGCCAGGCATCATGTTTAGAGCAAACCAGGCACTGTTCATCACCAGGCCAATACCATCCCTACAGTGAAGCATAGTGGTGGCAGCGTCATACAGTGGGGATGTTTTTCAGCGGCAGGAACAGGGAGACATGTCAGGATAGAGAGAAAGATGAATGCAACAATTTACGGAGACATCCTGGAAAACCAAAACTTCTCATCCAACCTGACGGAGCTTGAGAGGTACTGCAAAGAGGAATGGGCGAAACTGACTTGACTTGCAACTCTAATTGCTGCCAAAGTGTTGAGCACAGGCTGTGAATACTCATGTATTTTTTATTTCTGATAACTTTGCAAAGAAGTGAAGTGAATTATATTTATATAGCGCTTTTCTCCAGTGACTCAAAGCGCTTTACATAGCGAAACCCAATATCTAAGTTACATTTAAACCAGTGTGGGTGGCACTGGAAGCAGGTGGGTAAAGTGTCTTGCCCAAGGACACAGCGGCAGTGACTAGGATGGCAGAAGCGGGAATCGAACCTGCAACCCTCAAGTTGCTGGCACGGCCGCTCCACCAACCGAGCCATGCTGGTTGGTGGAGCCAACCGGCAAAACTTTCACAAAACTTTTCTCCTCTCTGAGCTGTCACCTTATCGTGGTAGAGGAGTTTGCATGTACCAATGATCCTAGGAGCTATGTTCTCCGGGGGATGAGGGTCTCCCAAGACAAATAGGTCCTAGGTGAGGGATCAGACCAAGAGCAGCTCGGAGACTTCTATGGGAATACAAAAACATAGACTCCGATTTCCCTCGGCCGGACGCGGGTCACCGGGGCCCCCCTCTGGAGCCAGGCCCGGAGTTTGGGCATGATGGCAAGCGCCTGGTGGCTGGGCCTGTCCCCATGGGGCCCGGCCGGGCATAGCCCGAATAGGCAACGCGGGTCCAATGTGCTCACCACTCATGGGAGGGGCCATAGAGGTCGGGTGCTTTGTGAGCTGGGCAGCAGCCGGAGTCAGGACACTTGGCAGTCCGATCCCCGGCTACATAATGTCACCTTGCTGGGGGGGAAGGAGCCTGAGCTAGTGCACGAAGTGGCAACGTTTCGGCTTCGTATAGTCAAACTCACTTCAACGCACAGCAAGGGCTCTGGAACCAGTTCTCTCGAGAGGGGCTGGACTCTCACATTGTTATCATCCATTATTTTAATGTGAGGACAAAGAATGAATGTATTCCTATTTTGAGATACGTCTGTAGCATAACAAAATAAAGAAAAGTGAAGCGGCGTGAATACTTTTCAGATGCATTGTCGGTCCCCTTTAAAGGCCTACTGAAACCCACTACTACCGACTACGCAGTCTGATAGTTTATATATTAATGATGAAATATTAACATTGCAACACATGCCAATACGGCCTTTTTAGTTTACTAAATCGCAATTTGAAATTTCCCGGGAGTTTCTTGTTGAAAACGTCGCACGCACACAGCTAAAAGTCGCCTACTTTAACCGCATAATTACACAGTACTTTGGACATATGTGTTGGTGAATCTTTTGCAATTTGTTCAATTAATAATGGAGAAGTCAAAGTAGAAAAGATGGAGTTGGAAAGCTTTAGCCTTTATTCACACAAACACACGGTGATTCCTTGTTTAAGATTCCCGGAGGTGAAGCTTTCCTATGGATCAGAGCGGTCAAGCGAGCATGGATCCCGGCCGAATGTCAACCAGCAGTTTTCGGTGAGAAAATTGTGGTAAAAAGTCGCCACTTACCGGAGATCAGCTGAGCTTGTGCCGTCCATGCAGCTGCTGTCGACTTCCATCAGACACTGGCCTCAAGACACCCGTGGACACACCGCTCCGACTATCAGGTACTATTAAACTCACTAAAACACTAGCAACACTGTCACGCGTTGCGGCGCACTTGCTGCGCGGAGTTGCCACTTCGAGGATGCACACACGACCAGTCAGCAGGATTGCAGGTAAGAATTGATTTTAATATAATAAAACAAAAGAACACCGGTGCAAAAAGGGAAAAACAAAGCGAGTGCCAACGCACGGTAAGCTAGTGCTAAACTTGGCAGAAGTACAACTAAACGACGTGCCGAACGCACGCGAAGCTAAGGCGGAACTTAGCACAAAATAATTTATGATACAAGATACAAACCGTGACGTGTTGCGAAAAGCAAACAATGAGCCGAGGACGCACTAAGGAATCAGGTGGGCTTAAATACACAAATAATAATCAGAAACAGGTGTGTGACAGGAGCCCGTGAGGAGGAGCACAAAACGTTGCCATGGTGACTAAAATAAACGAGGAAGTGCTCAAACACAAGGAATCGGCCGAGTCCAGAACTAAACATGAACAAAGACATAAACGGCAAAACAATAAACGATCCGCGTAGATGATCGTGACAAACACAATAGAAAGATAAGGGATTTCCCAGAATTATCCTAGTACAGTGTTAGGGAACCTATGGCTCTAGAGCCAGATGTGGCTCTTTTGATGACTGCATCTGGCTCTCAGATAAATCTTAGCTGACATTGCTCAACAGGATAATTATGACTAATTTCGCTGGTAATCACAGTGCTAAAAATAACGTGCAAAATATAAAACATTCACATGCATTTAAATCCATCCATCCGTTTTCTACCGCACCTGTTCAAGAAGTCGCATTAATGGTAAGAAGTATTTTATGTCACGATGGGGGGGTTCGCAGCTTGCTGCAGGGTCGTTCCCCCAGGAAGGCAGACGGACTACTGGGGACATGGCATTTAGGTAAAAACATGATTTAATTTAAACTAAAAAGAGATACAAACAAAAATCGCTCACAGTGGAGGCACAACTTGGGCTAAGGATCAAAGCTAACGCATAAACAGACTATGAACATAGATCAAACAAAACTTACTTGGCATGGCATGAAGCGCGAAACTATGGCAAGGCATGAAACAAGTCAGCACAGAGCAAGAAAAGATCACACTGATGCCAGGGCGACTGACTGGCAAAGACGAGCTTAAATACTGCCTCTGATTAGTGCTCGGGAAGCAGGTGAGCGGGCATTTTGTCCACCAGAGACAGGTGGACAAAATGAGTAACCAAGGAAACCAGACAAGGGAGTGGAAAAAAACAGGAACTTAAAAGAGTCCAAAGGACAAACAGCACATGGCCAAACAAAAACATGATCAACAGACATGACATTTTCTTTATTATTGGTTAGCTTCAGAATAACAATGTTAATAAAAAGAATAAAAGACTTATTATACTCTAAAAATGTTGGTCTTACTTAAAAATGCACGCATTTAGTTGTATCCATCCATTTTTCTACCGCTTATTCCCTTTTTTGGGGTCGCGGGGGGCACTGGCGCCAATCTCAGCTACAATCGGGCGGAAGGCGGCGTACACCCTGGACAAGTCGCCACCTCATCGCAGGCATTTAGTTGTATTCAGTGTTAAAAAAATATGATATGGCTCTCACTGAAATACATTTTGAAATATTTGGCTTTCATGGCTCTCCCAGCCAAAAAGGTTCCCGACCCCGGTCCTAGTATATGTGTCTAAAAACATCTGAATCTGTCCCAATGCAATCGCGGTTTTTTTTTTTAACTTGATTTTTTTTTTGTAGTCCGTCGCTATCAATATCCTCAAACACAAATCTTTCATCCTCGCTCAAATTAATGGGGAAATTGTCGTTTTCTCGGTCTGAATAGCACTTTTTGTTGGAGGTTCCCATTAAAAACAATGTGAGGATGTGAGGAGCCCTCAACATGTGACATCATCGTCTGCGACTTCCAGTAAAGGCAGGGCTTTTCTCTTAGCACCGAAAGTTGCGAACTTTATCGTTGATGTTCTCTACTAAATCCTTTCAGCAAAAATATGGCAATATCGCAAAATGATCACGTATGACACATAGAATGGACCTGCTATCCCCGTTTAAATAAGAAAATCTCATTTCAGTAGGCCTTTAATAAACAGGTAACTAAAGTCTGCTAAAAACAGAAGTAAGAGCAAAAAACACACACCAAGGTATGACTTCACCAAAATGATGACACCTTTCACCCATCCTTGGGAGGAGAAGGCAAAGGCAGCCTCTCATCAGTCATCCGCGGACAATGCGGCAGTTTGGGAGGCAGCTCTACTACAGCAGGTTCAGCTGAAGGAGAGACGTGGAAACCCATACTAATGAGACTCTGAGCACTGTGCCCAAGTGCATGCAGGCAGAATGCACACATTCTTATAAAGTACAAACTCACAGAAATCCTTTCCGAAAATGTGTTGTATTCTTCTTGTATGTGTGCTTCTTATAAGAGACTCATTTAAATGAGACATTTGAATTTTTTTGCCTGGATCAAGCACCTCCCCAGGATTAATAATTGCAGCACACTAAAAAAAAAAACTCTCTTATCAGCCCTGTTCTGCGCAGTCAGTTTTCAAAATGAGTCACTGCTCACCTTCCCTCACTCTCCTGCAGTCTGTGGCGATGTGGGTTCCGCTTTGGGGCGGAACAGTTTAAGGGGTAAGTGAGAAATGGAGTGTGTAAAGGAGTGAGCAGCTTGGTGCATGTCGGCAAAACAACTTATTAAAAAAAAAAAAGTCTTATTTCTACATCGAAGGGAAAGAAAAACTAGCTCTCAAGTCCAGACTTCATTCAGCAATGGAGCAGCAATTCCGGCCAAAGGTCTGGCGCCCCCACAGCACCCACCTTAGAAATTGATTTTTAGACAAATATGTTTGTGTACCAAATCGATACTCCAAGAAAAGACAATATTTTTATTTGAAAAACATTGTTATAATATCAGCAGGATTATGTGTTTTTACTAGATCTAACAATTCTAAGTCTAAAACTACACCTGACCAGTAGTGTGCCGCCAGGGTCAGCAAGACCTTCTCTCCTGGCCTAACATAACCAGAAATCATGATCATAATTAAAGATAAAAGTCATTTGGAATTTACTTTCCCGAAACATCTAAAATTATTCATATTCTCTTCATTTCACATTATGCTCCTTCCAGCGCTGTTGTATTTAGGTTATAGAGTTTTTATCCAATCAGAAATTAGCTAGCTTATGTTGCCATGCTGGACCAAATCTGCCCGAGGCCTTCAGCATCAACAATGCTGGCGTCGGTGCACTGTCAGTGAACGGGGACATAAAGTGACGGACAGTTGCGATAGCCAATCAGATCAGGAGTTGTTGTCAGTAAGGCCTTCTAGATGGCGTAAAGCAGATATATGGTGATGTTATGAGCTAGGTAATACAAGAACTCCATTACCCAACATGCCAGAGTAGTGCAGAGCATGCGCAGCAGCCCCGTTTAGCCATGTGGAGTAAACTTTTGGAAGTCAGCCAACACGCCTCGTCTGCATCTTTTATGATTAGACAAGACAACACATATATTTGCAAGGCCATTTTCAAGAAGGATATTTGAAGAGAAACTACATCTTGTGAGACCATGTCGGCCAACCCTGGAAGTTCGAAAAAGGTTCTACAGATTGTGATTTGAGATATTTTATTTCTTAATTTTTTTCACGTTTAGTATGTTTTTTGTCATTTTAATTTTGACAGTGCCACAAAAGATATGTTTTAATTGTTGATGCGGGTTTATAGAATTTGAAATACGCCAGAACAAACTCGCTTCCCAAAATAGTTAGCGCATGCTTAGTATTACCGCCTGGTCAAACTCGTGACGTCACGAGTGAAACTTCCCCTGTCATCATTTTCAAAATGGAGGAGGTTGATTTCAATGCCGGTAATTTGAAATCGCATAAAGGGAAAAGATTAAGAGCTATTCAGTAGAATTCATGGTCCAAGCTTACATCACACTCAAATTTTTACTGCATACCTTTGGTAAGTGCCGGAGTGAGAACAGGTTTTAAAATAATTAGCGCATGTGTTACGCCGGTTCGGCATCGTGGTACCGGGTTCGATTCCCTCGAGGATACGTCAAACGAAGAACACAACATAGATAGGATCTAACAAATTTATTAACAAAAAGTGAGCTCTGAACAAAAACACTGGAGCTAATAAAAAAGGAAACAAAAGATGCTAGCGTGAAAGCTAAGAAATATAAAGAACTAAGACTTGGCACGATGGCACAAAAAGTAAAAACAAAGATGATTAGCATGTGAGCTAAAGATGACAATAAGGTGGCTTAGCTAATGAGCTAGCGAGAAAAACATACCTGACGTTACTTGTTGCATGTGAGCAAATTAGAGTCCCAGAAAGAATAAACAGAAGAGGCTGGCTTATAAAGGAGGGTGATTAGCTGAAGCAGGTGTGCGGACCGAGTGTAGCAGGTGAACTAATGAGTAACCATAGTGATGGACAAAACAGGAAATCAACGGGTTAGACGGAGAATGAAACAAAGATGGAAAAATAAACAACATGTGAAGATCGCAACGGATCGCAACAGCATGCTTACTTTTACCGCATGCCTTTGGTAAGCGCAGGAGTGAGTAGAGGTTTTAAATTAATTAGCGCCCCGGCGGCAATTCAAGGAAATACGGTATGCGATGTGGCGAGGGACGACTGTATTGTCACTTCTCTGACAATATCAATCATCAATGACCGGAATTAATATTTTAATTGCATTGTGTCTGCAACTATGTGTTACCTCCATCTACCACAGTCTTATGTTTGTGAGATTATTAGTTAGTTTTTTTAAACTCATGTATGATTATATATCCTTTCTAGGGGCGATGCTGTACATGGCTCAATGAAGCAGATAACACATTTTGCCTTTAGAGATCTTTCGTGCTTCCTACAATGTAATAATGTGATTTGAATTTGATGGCTTTAGATTAGATCAGTCAACGTCAGCTCCGACAGCGTGCATGCACTGTGTACTGTACGTTACTGTAGCTGCTCCTGCATAATGCCTATCCAGGATTGTCCCTCAAGTCTCCGTGGTGATGCTCTTTTTTACATGGAAAACAGCTGACCCCTCCCTCCCACCAAAAAAAAAACAAAAAAAACCCCTCCCTTCTCATGCTGTGAATTATGCAACAGTGGTGTGTAAAACGCAGGTGCTCTTTCACAAGGGATACAAACAAGGACGTCTGAGGTCGGCGAGGTGAAGATGACGGCTCGCTGATAAATCTCCTTCTAGAATTCACAATGTGAATATGCAGCAGCAGACAGCTCAGGGTGACCTGCTGGCTGACAAACACTCCCCAAGGAGGCGGCGGGACAATGAAATCTAGGAAGGGAATCGGCCGGCTACAGACAATTTGCTGCCCTGGGTTTAGAAGCACCACTGAAGGGACTTCTTTGCCAGTCACCCTGCAGGAGCAGAGCAACATCATACATCACATGTATTTCCTCTAATCCTAAAAAAAACTACTGTGCCGCTGCCTAAGCGGTTTGATTAATCACCTATGTATATTTTGTTTTTATTCGTTATTAAGGTACATGAATGCAGCATTATTGTCAATTGCAATTCTGACGCGAGTGTGAGTAATTATTCATGCAATTTTGAGTGCTTTTTAGCTTCGGTTTGTGCACACGAGCGCATGCTGAATAATACAGCTGGCACAAGGAGGAATAGAAATTAGAAATAAAGACTGTCGTCATATGTGCTAAGGTCATTGATCGCTTGAAGCGTGGCCTCATTGTCATGCAAAGCTGTTGCAATTCGCATCGCTAAAATAAGGCAATTCATTCAACTTAATTTGGAGCAGGGGGCACTAACCTTTTTGAAACCAAGAGCTACTACTTGGGTACTGATTAATGCGAAGGGCTACCAGTTTGATACACACTTTAAAAAGTTGCCGGAGTAAGCCAATTTACTCGATTTACCTTTAACTCTATGTTATTATTAATAATTAATTATATTTATCTTCGTGGAAACACTGATCATCTTAATCAGTGGTCCCCAACCTTTTTGTATCCACGGACCGGTCAACGCTTAATAATTAATAATCCTTTTTTTTTTGTCTTTGTCATGAAAAAGGGAGGTTTTTCTGGTTGGTGCACTAATTGTAAGTGTATATTGTGTTTTTTATGTTGATTTAATTAAAAAAAAAAAAAACGTTTTTTATTTTTTTAATTTCTTTATTTTTTTTATTTTTTTATTTTTTAATAAAAACGAATAAAAATTTCCGCGGCCCGGTGGATGGGGACCACTGATCTCAATGATTTCTCACAATAAATATATATTTTTGATGACATGTTTAAATAGGTTAAAATCCAATTTGCACTTTGTTAGAATATATAACAAATTGGACCAAGCTATATTTCTAACAAAGACAAATCATTATTTCTTCTAGATTTTCCAGATTTTTTTTTTTTTACGAATAAATTCTACAGACTTTGAAATAAGATTTAAATTTCATTCTACAGATGTTCTAGATTTGCGAGAATAATGTTTTTGAATTTTAATCATAATAAGTTTGAAGAAATATTTCACAAATATTCTTCGTCCAAAAAACAGAAGCTAAGAATTAAAGAATTAAATAAAAAAATATTTATTATTCTTTACAAAAAAAAAAATACTTGAACATTGATTTAAATTGTCACGAAAGAAGAGTAAGGAATTTAAAAGGTAAAAATTTATATTTCTTTAAAAATCCTAAAATAATTTTTAAGGTTATATTTTTTTCTCTAAAATTGTCTTTCTGAAAGTTATAAGAAGCAAAGTAAAAAAATAAATTAATCTATTTAAACAAGTGAAGACCAAGTCTTTAAAATATTTTTCTGGGATTTTCAAATTCTATTTGAGTTTTGTCTCTCTAGAATTAAAAATGTCGAGCAAAGCGAGACCAGTTTGCTAGTAAATAAAAAAATTTAAAAATAGAGGCAGCTCACTGGTAAGTGCTGCTATTTGAGCTATTTTTAGAACAGGCCAGCAGGCTACTCATCTGGTCCGTACGGGCGATCTGGTGACCCCTGATTTGGAGGCTTTAAGAACCCATGGATTAACACATTAAATACACTGTTTGATTTAAACAGAATGAATCAGAATTTACAAATGTAGGAAACTACAGTGTTGTTTTTATACTTTGTGTATTTGGTGGAGTACTTAAAGGGGAACTGCACTTTTTTGGAATTTGGCCCATCATTCCTTACGTGAGACAAGAATTTTCCCTTTTCTGTGCATAAATGATAAACAAATTGTTAGTAAAAGGCTGCTAACAATGCAGGTAATGCAGATATGATCTATTCTGCGTGGCCGATTATTAGGGCCCATATTTGGAATTTTGACGTATAACGGTATCGAACATTTTATTGATTACAAGAATTGGCTTTTTTTGTTTTTGTTTTTTTTACAACTACACAAAACTGCATATACATACGATCATACTTGCCAACCCTCCCGATTTTCCCGGGAGACTCCAACATTTCAGCACCCCTCCCGAAAATCTCCCGGGGCAACCAATCTGCCGAATTTCTCCCGATTTCCACCCGGACTACAATTTTGGGGGCTTGGCTAAAAGGCACTGCCGAAACCTGTCAACACGTCCGCTTCACCCCCATATAGACAGCATGCAGGCCCAGTCACATAATATATTCAGCTTTGACAAACACACAGAAGTGAATACAATGCATACTTGATCAACAGCCATACAGCTCACACTGAGGGTGGCCGTATAAACAACTTTAACACTGTTGCAAATACGCGCCACACTGTGAACCGACACCAAACAAGAATGACAAACACATTTCGGGAGAACATCCGCACCGTAACACAACATAAACACAACAAAACAAATACTCAGAACCCCTTGCAGCATTAACTCTTCCGGAACGCTATAATATACACCCCCTGCTACCACCAAACCCCGCACCCCCAATCCTGCCCGCCTCAACCCCGACCCCATCTACCGAATCGGAGGTGTTAAGGTTAGCAAGTATGCATATGATACACGTGTTTACTATTTTAAACAAATAAATAATTATTGAAAAAAAATACTAATAACCACTGCTCAAGTATCAGCCCTTATGTCCTGGTAGTTCCCTTTTTGGTAATGTCAAGACTCGGACTTTGGCGTGGACTGTCTTCCCGAGGTGCAAAGCGAATGGAGTGGACATGGCGTGAAGGTAATGACATCTTTTATTTTAACACTAACTACAAAAAAGGAAGCAAATAAAAGGTGCACACAATGGCGGAGAACAAACTTGACTAATGAAACAAAACTTGCACAAAGGCAGAAACTATGACCAATAAACAAAAACTTACATGGCATGGAACTGTGAAACATGACATGAAGCAGAGTGGAGGTAACATGGCATGACGTGAGTAGAGGTAATAGATGGTTATGTTGCTAGGACGAACAACAGAAACAGACTGGCTTAAATAGCATTGACATGATCAGTGAAAACAGGTGTGCGAGTGCAAAACGTGAGACAGGTGCGTGACATGAGGACAGGTGAAAACTAATGGGTAGTCATGGTAACAAAACAAACAAGGAAGTGCAAAAACAGGAACTTGTTGTGATCCGGCTTCCGGATCACACATCTCTAGCATGTTTGTCTTTTTTTGTATTGTCCTACTATGTTTTGATCATGTTTTGGACTCTACCGATCCCGTTTGTTAGCGCACTTCCTTATTTACATTCATCACCATGACAACTTATTTGCTCCTCCTGCATGGCTCATTCACACACCGGTTTGTAATTATGTTTTCTGTATTTAAGCCCCTCTGCTACCTAGTTCGCTCTCGCCAGTTTGTTTGCACCTGCAACCGTTACGTGAGTGGTCTCTGATTATTTTTCTGCTTGCTAAATGTAGCTTGCCTCCGCGCGCTGGGCTCGCGCTTTATGGACTTCGAACTCTGTCTTCTGTGTATATTAGCATTTAGTTTTCTGTGCTCAGACACGCCTTTGATTTGCTCTTTTGTACCAGTGTTCTTTTGTAACTTCATATTAAAAGGCTGTTCATACCTTCATTCCTGCCTGCTGTGATCCTGCGCATCGAGAGGCGACACTCCCCGCGCATCCACGATGCCGCGCAAACGTAACAGAAACTGGCGAGCAGAAACGCGTCACCTCGCGCTGGATCCTCCAGGACACCGTTCCCGACAAGCAGCATACCCGACCAAGTACTCCTCCGCTCCAACCCAGGACTCTTCTCTACGGGTTGGTACTTTGTTCACTTCTCCCGTTCCCAGTCACCATGTTGCTATTCCCATTAGCATCCCACCATCTTCCGCCTTCCCTGTCACTCACAGTGACGTCACTCCGTTCACGCCCCCCTATGACGTCACCGTTAACACCTTAGTGGATTCCTCTGCACATTTTTTTGACCTTAGTGACGAGGAGTTTTTTGAAGATGAACTTTCTCCCATTCCACCCAAGGACCTAATTTTATATAAGAAAATTTTCAAGGATAATTGTAGCACATCCAAGCCCAGTCACACCCCCAACAATGACTTTAATAATATAATTAATTATTACCAGGACATTTTCCGCCACTACTATGACTCTAGTCAGTCTTCACCCCCCATACCCGCTTCCCCCCCTCTCAAGTCTCGTTCTCCGCCTGAATCCGTGCCTTTTTCCACCTCATTTAGTGAGGATTTTGAACATTTTAGAGGGGAGGAGCCTGCCCTCCTCCAAACCTCCCACCGCCCGCCCTTACGGTCAGCCTCTGTCCAACTGGGCCCCGTCTGGAATCCGGGTCTTGAGGGGAGGGCCAGTATTACTACTAAGCCTCCTAGACCTCCACCACCGGTGTTCACCCCTGTTAAACCTGTTAAGCCACTACGGCCTCCTAGACCTCCTCCACCGGTGTTCTCCCCGGTCAAGTCACGCCCTCTTAGACCTCCTCCACCTGTGTTCCGTCCGTGCCCTAGTTCTAGTTTTAGTCACAGTCTCTCTCAGAGTTCGAGTCCCAGCCTTCTTCGTAGCCCATGCTCTAGTCCTACTCGTAGACCGACTTGTAGACTGAGTCGTAGTCCAAGTCCTGGTCCGAGTTTCCGTTCTGATTCTAGTTGTAGTCCTAGTCTTTCTCGTAGTCGTCGTAGTCCTAGTTCCACTCGTAGACTGATCCGTAGTCCGAGTCCTGTTTCGAGTCCGGTCCCGAGTCTTGTTTCTTGCCTTTGTAATATTAGTACTGATTCCCCTCGTGGTCTTAGTCCGAACCCTAGTCCTTACCCAAGTTCTTGTCCGAGCCCCAGTGTTACTGTAAGTCCTAGTCTTTGTCCTAGTCCTTGCCCGAGCACCAGTTTGATTGTTAGTCCCAGTCCTTGCCCAAGCCCTAGTTTGACCGTTTGTCCTAGTTCTTGCCCAAGCCCTGGTATGACTGTAAGTCCTGGTCGTTGCCCAAGCCCTTCTCAAAGCACTAGTGTGATTGTAAGTCCTGGTCCTCTCTCAAGTCCTTGCCCGAGTCCTAGTGGTTGTCTTATCACTCATCATAGTCCTAGTCCTGCTCACAGCCAGTCCCCTAGTTCTCCTCGGCAGACCCCTGTGCCTGCTCCTCGGCTGAAGCCGACTCCTGCTCCTCGGCTGAAGCCGACTCCTGCTCCTCGGCTGAAGCCGACTCCTGCTCCTCGGCTGAAGCCGACTCCTGCTCCTCGGCTGAAGCCGACTCCTGCTCCTCGGCTGAAGCCGACACCTGCTCCTCGGCTGAAGCCGACACCTGCTCCTCGGCTGAAGCCGACACCTGCTCCTCGGCTGAAGCCGACACCTGCTCCTCGGCTGAAGCCGACACCTGCTCCTCGGCTGAAGCCGACACCTGCTCCTCGGCTGAAGCCGACACCTGCTCCTCGGCTGAAGCCGACACCTGCTCCTCGGCTGAAGCCGACACCTGCTCCTCGGCTGAAGCCGACACCTGCTCCCAGTCTGGTTCTCACACCAGCACATGACTCTGACCTGGTTTTCACGCCAGAATTAGACTCTGACCTGGTTTTCACGCCAGAATTAGACTCTGACCTGGTTTTCACGCCAGAATTAGACTCTGACCTGGTTTTCACGCCAGAATTAGACTCTGACCTGGTTTTCACGCCAGAATTAGACTCTGACCTGGTTTTCACGCCAGAATTAGACTCTGACCTGGTTTTCACGCCAGAATTAGACTCTGACCTGGTTTTCACGCCAGAATTAGACTCTGACCTGGTTTTCACGCCAGAATTAGACTCTGACCTGGTTTTCACGCCAGAATTAGACTCTGACCTGGTTTTCACGCCAGAATTAGACTCTGACCTGGTTTTCACGCCAGAATTAGACTCTGACCTGGTTTTCACGGCAGAATTAGACTCTGACCTGGTTTTCACGCCAGAATTAGACTCTGACCTGGTTTTCACGCCAGAATTAGACTCTGACCTGGTTTTCACGCCAGAATTAGACTCTGACCTGGTTTTCACGCCAGAATTAGACTCTGACCTGGTTTTCACGCCAGAATTAGACTCTGACCTGGTTTTCACGCCAGAATTAGACTCTGGCCTGGTTTTCACGCCAGAATTAGACTGTGGCCTGGTTTTCACGCCAGAATTAGACTCTGGCCTGGTTTTCACGCCAGAATTAGACTCTGGCCTGGTTTTCACGCCAGAATTAGACTCTCGCCTGGTTTTCACACCAGAAAATGTTTCTAGCCTTGTTCTCACGCCAGTTTCAGACTCTAAACTGGTTCTCACGCCAGCACAAACTCCAAGGCTGGAGCCCACTCCGGTACCAGCACCACGACAGGTACCGGTGCCAGCTCCGTGCCGCCAAGCACCGGTGCCAGCTCCGCGCCGCCATGCACCGCCGACGACGGGGCTGGAGCCCACACCAGCGCCGCCGACGGGGCTGGAGCCCACACCAGCGCCGACGACGGGGCTGGAGCCCACACCAGCGCCGACGACGGGGCTGGAGCCCACACCAGCGCCGACGACGGGGCTGGAGCCCACACCAGCGCCGACGACGGGGCTGGAGCCCACACCAGCGCCTCCGACGACTCCTGCGGCTCCCAGGCCGCCTCCGACGACTCCTGCGGCTCCCAGGCCGCCTCCGACGACTCCTGCGGCTCCCAGGCCGCCTCCGACGACTCCTGCGGCTCCCAGGCCGCCTCCGACGACTCCTGCGGCTCCCAGGCCGCCTCCGACGACTCCTGCGGCTCCCAGGCCGCCTCCGACGCCTTCTTCGGCTGCAGTCCCCACACCCTCGTCTGCTGCTTCCAAGCCTGCTGGGATTTCGGTGCTGAGGCGTCGTCCACCACGTCGACCACGGGCGTGGCCTCTGCGAGGTCATCCTCCTCGCCAGATACTCCCTCCTCCATGTCGGCCACGAATGTGGCCGTGCCCGGGTCGTCCGCCTCGCCGGGCACCTCATCCTGCGAGGCGGCCACTAATGTGGCCTTTTCGAGGTCGCCCGCCAAAACTTTTTCGGCAGCAGCGTTCCACCCGCCGCCGCCACATGATGTGTCCTCGGTGGATTCGGGGACATGCGATCTGGCGACCCTCCACCGTGGACTCCCTCCGCCCTCCCTTCGTTTGTGAACTTTCTGGTTTTGGGAGGGGGTTCTCTTTATTGCAGTTTTTTTGGGGGCATCTGGGATCTGCCCCTTAAGGGGGGGGTAATGTTGTGATCCGGCTTCCGGATCACACATCTCTAGCATGTTTGTCTTTTTTTGTATTGTCCTACTATGTTTTGATCATGTTTTGGACTCTACCGATCCCGTTTGTTAGCGCACTTCCTTATTTACATTCATCACCATGACAACTTATTTGCTCCTCCTGCATGGCTCATTCACACACCGGTTTGTAATTATGTTTTCTGTATTTAAGCCCCTCTGCTACCTAGTTCGCTCTCGCCAGTTTGTTTGCACCTGCAACCGTTACGTGAGTGGTCTCTGATTATTTTTCTGCTTGCTAAATGTAGCTTGCCTCCGCGCGCTTGGCTCGCGCTTTATGGACTTCGAACTCTGTCTTCTGTGTATATTAGCATTTAGTTTTCTGTGCTCAGACACGCCTTTGATTTGCTCTTTTGTACCAGTGTTCTTTTGTAACTTCATATTAAAAGGCTGTTCATACCTTCATTCCTGCCTGCTGTGATCCTGCGCATCGAGAGGCGACACTCCCCGCGCATCCACGATGCCGCGCAAACGTAACAGAACTGATTGTCCAAAAAACAAAACATGATCACACAGACATGACAGGTAAAGCCCAATTTTTTCTTTCTTTTTTCTTTTTCTTGAGTCATTTGAAAATACAAATTACTCTCATTGACAATAATTCCCCGCAAATATGCTTTGATGTCTGCTAGGATATTTATTTGAGTTATTGTGAGAAATCTTCCCTGGTCTGCTCAGCTGCTTTCACTCTGGCGCTCTCAAGCCATGCAACTACATTCCCTCCTTCTAAGGCAGGGCTGGTCGTCTACATGTCTCCTCTGCATACCTGTCAAGAGTAATTTTGTCCTTCTTCCCTGGCATCTTTTTCCGGTCCCACTTTGGTTGTTTTCTATCAAATAACGCGACAGAGCTGGATGGACATGAAGACGACAGAAAAGATATCTCCAAAATAAATATCATGACAAAAAGAAGGTCGTTTTAAAAGTAAAGAAGAGCAGGTGGCATCTCACACATTCTCATACAAACCCCGTTTCCAAATGACTTGGTAAATTGTGTTAGATGTAAATATAAACGGAATGCAATGATTTGCAAATAATTTTCAACCCATATTCATTTGAATTTGCTACAAAGACAACGCTTGGGATGTTCAAATTGATAAAAAAAATATATTTTTTTGCAAATAATCATTAACTTTAGAATTTGATGCCAGCAACACGTGACAAAGAATTTGGGAAAGGTGGTAATAAATACTGATAAAGTTGAGGAATGCTCATCAATCACTTATTTGGAACATCCCACAGGTGTGCAGGCTAATTGAGAACAGGTGAGTGCCATGATTGGGTATAAAAACAGCTTCCCCTAAAATGCTCAGTCTTTCACAAGAAAGGATGGGGCGAGATATACCCATTTGTCCACAACTGCGTGAGTAAATAGTCAAAGAGTTTAAGAACGTTTCTCAAAGTGCAATTGCAAGAAATTTAGGGATTTCAACATCTACAGTCCATAATATCATCAAAAGGTTCAGAGAATCTGGAGAAATCACTCCACGGAAGCGGCATGGCCGGAAACCAACATTGAATGACCGTGGCCTTCGATCCCTCAGACGGCACTGTATCAAAAACCGACATCAATCTCTATAAGGTTTCACCACATGGGCTCAGGAACACTTCAGAAAACCACTGTCACTAAATACAGTTCCTCGCTACATCTGTAAGTGCAAGTTAAAGCTCTACTATGCAAGGCCAAAGCCATTTATCAACAACATCCAGAAACGTCGCCGGCTTCTCTGGGCCCGAGATCATCTAAGATGGACTGATGCAAAGTGGAAAAGTGTTCTGTGGTCTGACGAGTCCACATTTCAAATTGTTTTTGGAAATATTCGACATCGTGTCATCCGGACCAAAGGCGAAGCGAACCATCCAGAATGTTATCGAGGCAAAGTTCAAAAGCGAGCATCTGTGATGATATGGGGGGGCATTAGTGCCTGAGGCATGGGTAACTTACACATCTGTGAAGGCACCATTAATGCTGAAAGGTATATACAGGTTTTGCAACGACATATGCTGCCATCTAAGCGCCGTCTTTTTCACGGAGGCCCCTGCTTATTTCAGCAAGACAATGCCAAGCCACATTCAGCACGTTTTACAACAGCGTGGCTTCGTAAAAAAGAGTGTGGGTGCTTTTCTGGCCCACCTGCAGTCCAGACCTGTCTCCAATGGAAAATGTGTGGCACATTATGAAGCGTAAAATACAACAGCGGAGACCCCGGACTGTTGAACGACTGAAGCTCGATATAAAACAAGAATGGGAAACAATTCCACTTTCACAGCTTCAACAATTAGTTTCGTCAGTTCCCAAAATTTATTGAGTGTTGTTAAAAGAAAAGGTGTTGTAACACAGTGGTGAACATGCCCTTTCCCAACTACTTTGGCACGTGTTGCAGCTATGAAATTCTAAGTTAATTATTATTTGCAAAAAAAAAAAAAAAGTTTATGAGTTTGAACATCAAATATCTTGTCTTTGTAGTGCATTCAATTGAATATGGGTTGAAAATGATTTGCGAATCACTGTATTCCGTTTATATTTACATCTAACACAAATTCCCAACTCATATGGAAACGGGGTTTGTACTTTCTGGGACATCGAGCAAGAAATTATATCAGCCAGCTTGATAATTGTATCAACACTACTGAACAAAATTATAAACTCAACACTATTGTTTTTGCTCCCATTTTAATGAGTTGAACTTCATTCATCCATCCATCCATTTTCTATGGCTTAGCCCTATACACACATTAGACCTATTTCTCTCAAATATTGTTCACATATCTGTCGAATTAATAATAATAATAATGGATTACATTTATATCGCGCTTTTTCTATTATCAGATACTCAAAGCGCTCACAGAGAAGTGGGAACCCATCATTCATTTACACCTGGTGGTGGTAAGCTACATCAGTATCCACAGCTGCCCTGGTGTAGACTGACGGAAGCGTGGCTGCCAGTTTGCGACCACCACCAATCATTTATTCATCATTCATTCACCAGTGTGAGTGGCACCGGGGGCAAGGGTGAAGTGTCCTGCCCAAGGACACAACGGCAGCGATTTGGATGTCAATAGGCGGGGAGCCAACCTGCAACCCTAAGGTTTCTGGCAAGGGCACTCTACCCGCTATGCCATGCCGCTCCGTGTTTGTGAGCATTTCTTCTTTGACACAATGATACATCCCACATCACATTAAACTGCAAGATTGTTGCACAGGTGTGCCTTTGGCTGCCCACTAGAGATGCGCGGATAGGCAAGTATATCATCCGCAACCGCGTCACCAAAGTCGTCATCCACCCGCCGTCCACCCGAACCAACATTTTATCAGGACCGTACCCGCCCGCCAACCGCCCGCTGAAATACATCAGAGGTTGGCCGCCTTTACCACTCATAGAGCTATTTAAACCTGTTTCACAGAGTAATGAAGACAATTGGAGCCGCTAATATTCTCGCGACTATCCAATAGCGTTCATCCTGATTACTAGAATATGGGCGTGCTGTGAAGCCATTGCCTTTGACACCTTCAAAAACATGTACGAACCAATTATTGGTCCGGCGACATGTTGTGTGCAGTTCCCACAATCACACGTACAAGATTGAAAGGCATACTGGGTGATACAGAATACACTGATGGTTGTGATATAAACAACTTTAACACTTACTACTATGCGCCATGCTGTGAAGCCACACAATACAAGATTGACAAACACATTTCGGGAGAACAGCCTCACAGTAACACAACATAAACGCAACACAACAAATACCCACAATCCTTTGTATCCGTGACTGTTCCTGAATATATTTTACAACCCTGCCCACCTTACCGACGCATTGGGGGGGCTTGGCGGGTTTTGCTGCTAGCGGGGTGTATAAAATGGTCAGGAAGTGTCATGAATACAAAGAATTCTGGGTATTTGTTGTGTTGCGTTTATGTTGTGTTACTGTGAGGATGTTCTCCCGAAATGTGTTAGTCGTTATTAATTGGTGTGGCTTCACAGCGTGGCGCATATTACTAAGAGTGTTAAAATTGTTTATATCACAACCATTATTGTACTCTGTGTCACCCAGTATGCCTTGCAGTCGTGTGCGTGTTGCTGCGGAAGCCACACACAACATGATGCTGGACTGACAAGCAGATCGTACATGTTGTAGAAGGCAAAGAAGTCAATGGCTTCATAGCACGCCCTAATACTTGATATCTGGGTGACTGCCGGCAGTCATTCAAGAAAATAATAGCGTCTCCTACTGTCTTCTACGCTTTATGACACAGGTCTTAAATGGCTCTTTGAATGACAAAGGATACCGATTCCCAGAATCATGTATGTCAAATATTTCCGGATGGTTCAACCGCCACCCGCCCGAATCTAATTAAAATAAATTTTTTCGTCATGTCAGCCGCCCGACCCGCACTTTAACCGCGGATGAGACCGCAAACCGCGCATCTCTACTGCCCACAACAAATATTTACATATTTGTAATATTTCAAGGTTCCTCAAAAGGTTCCACTTAGTTCCAGTGAGAGGAACTTCACAATCTTCGACCACTATCAATCAATTAATTACAGATGATCTATATAGCCCTTAATCACAGGTGCGTCGAAGTACTGCACAAACCACAATGACATCACTGGTCTGAACCCACATCCTGGGTGACTGGCTGCAACGGCTGCCAAGTAGGCACAGTTATTGCACATTTTTCAAGATAATGTGAAGGTCCAGTCCATTGTCTCCAAGTCATAGAAGAGTGTGCCACACTTAGATTTCAAACAGTTAGAACCCCCTCCAGACTGGTATCTCTCCAGGGATTATTTGTGGCCTTCTAGTAACCACTCCTTGCAGAAGAGTGGGGCAAAAAAGAAAATGTTTGTAAAACATCCATCCACCTGTACCACCTGCATCTACTGCCTGTACCGTTCAGGGTCGCAAGGGTTGCTGGAGCCTATCTCAGGGACAGAGTCTATTTAAAATTTAGAGTATATGAATAAGTTTTAAGGTGGGACATAAATGCTACTACAGAGGTGGCATCTCGAAGACTAGCTACAGTAAAGAGTGGGCCAAAATAGATTTTTTCCAAATCCGATTTTTTTCAGCTGGCTGTTTACACTGCTAGTAAAACGTGATGTTTATCAGACTCCACTGTAATCGCGCACAGGCCCCAATGTGGCCCTGACGTCACTTCCATGCGCAGTTAGATAAAGTAAAAACAGTGCCTGAACAAGAAAGTCGTTGGTACTACTACAAAATAAAATAAAAGTCACCACACCTTAAAAATGTGTTTTTTGTGAATATTAATTAAATAAAATGTATGAAAAAAAAAAATATATATATGTATACTGTGTATATATATATATATACATATATATAAGGGGTGTTGGAAAAATCCATTCGAATACGTTGTGCGATTCAGAATCGATTCTCATTTTTAAAAAATGGATTTAAAAAAAATAAAAATATATATTTTCTAATTAATCCAACAAAACAATACACAGCAATACCATAACAATGCAATCCAATTCCAAAACCAAACCTGACCCAGCAACACTCAGAACTGCAATAAAGACACAAACACGACACAAAACAAGCCAAAAGTAGTGAAAAAAAAAAGAATATTATCAACAACAGTATCAATATTAGTTATAATGTCATCATAGCAGTGATTAAAAATCCCTCATTGACATTATCATTAGACATTTATAAAAATAAAAAAAAAACGATAGTGTCACAGTGGCTTACACTTTGTCCAATGTTTTCACAAAGATAAAATAAGTCATGTTTTTGGTTCGTTTAATAGTTAAAACAAATTTACATTATTGCAATCAGTTGATAAAACATTGTCCTTTACAATTATAAAAGGTTTTTTTTTTAAATCTACTACTCTGCTAGCATGTCAGCAGACTGGGGTAGATCCTGCTGAAATCCTATGTATTGAATGAATACGGAATCGTTTTGAATCGGAAAAATATCGTTATTTAATCGAGAATCGAATCGAATCGAAAAAAATCGATATATTATCGAATCGTTACCCCAAGAATCGATATTGAATTGAATCGTGGGACACCCAAAGATTCACAGCCCTAATATATATATATATATATATATATATATATATATATATATATATATATATATATATATATATATATATATATATATACATATATATATATATATATATATATATATACATATATATATATATATATATATATATATATATATATATATATATCAATGTACTCACATTATTTTTTGATCCATCCTCATCCACAAATCCATCAAAGTCCTTATCTTCTGTGTACGAATTGAACAGTTTTGCAAGTTCTCCATTAAACACGGTAGATTCCCTTTCCTCATTTTCTAAGTCAGTCTCGTTGTCGTGGGGCTCCTCGGAAAAGATGCCGGCTTTTGCGAAAGCTCGAACAGCAGTGCAAGCAGAAACGTAAGCTCAAGCGTCTCTCACCTGAAACCTTCATCCTTTAACGTCCGCATGCTGTCCTCAGTCACGTCTGCCTTTCCTCCATATAATCAGCCCTGTCACATAACATCTCTGGTTTTTCGAACTCAGTGCGCACGCAAGGTGCACACACAACAACCTATCTGGGTTCGATAAGAGGGATTAAACAAGGAATCGGTTCGATTAGAGCAGGGGTCGGCAACCCGTGGCTCCGGAGCCGCATGGGGCTCTTTGGCAACTCTGATGCGGCTCAGCTGTACAATCGCCGACCCCCCAGATTGCTGCGGGGAGATTCCGGAATTCAATGCCTCTCCCGGAATTCAATGCCTCTCCCGGACATCACCCGGAGTCAACGTTCTCCAATTTTCACTCAGACTACAATATTAAGGGCGTACTCTGATGATATTACTCTTAACGTCCTTTTGAACGTCGTCACGCCCGCCATTCACGGAATGCTATTTGCATGCCCACCGGACACATGCATTTCGCTGCTTCTATCGGCACCTGTATGAGATTGCAAGGCATACTGGGTGACACAGAGTACACTGACGGTTGTGATATAAACAACTTTAACACTCCTACTAATATGCGCCACATTGTGAACCCACACAAAAGAAGAATGACAAACACATTTCGGGAGAAAATCCTCACAGTAACACAAAATAAACGCAACACAACAAATACCCAGAATCCTTTGCATCCATGACACTCCTGACTATGTTATACACCCCATGAGCACCAACCCCCCCTCCCCCCACACCCCCTCCCTGTGTGGTTGAGGTGGGCAATGTTTGGTGCTCGCGGGGTGTATAACATAGTCAGGAAATGTCATGGATGCAAAGGATTCTGGGTATTTGTTGTGTTGCGTTTATGTTGTGTTACTGTGAGGATGTTCTCCCGAAATGTGTTTGTCATTTTTCTTTTGTGTGGGTTCACAATGTGGCGCATATTAGTAGGAGTGTTAAAATTGTTTATATCACAACCGTCAGTGTACTCTGTGTCACCCAGTATGCCTTCCAGTCGTGTGCGTGCATCTGCGGAAGCCTCTCACAATATGTTGCTGGACTGGCAAGCAGTTTGTACATGTTTTAGAAGGTGTTTAAGGCAATGGCTTCATAGCACGCCCTTATTCTTGTCACCTGGGTGACCACCAGGAGAAATTGGTGAGAATAGTTGCGGCTCTCATTGTCTTCCTCATTTTGTGAAACGGGTCGAAATGGCTCTGAGTGGTAAAGGTTGCCGACCCCTGGATTAGAGGATTCAAAAATGGCATTGACATCGATAATTTCTTAACGAACATCGTCCCTATCTACTAGAAAGGCTGACACAGCTGTGGCCAGTGCAAAGTACGTGAAAAAAATACCATTGACGTAGAAGCTAACAACACCAACGGCTTCACTCCTGCCGAGCAACCATGAGCATGACAAGAAGTCGTCAACGGAGCAATACAGCGTTGCCAGAGGTAGAACCGGACTTTAACGCGTTAAGAGGAACTCTACAAAACAATATAAATGAGGTACAGAGCAATGTCGACAATCTCCATCAATGGTGTACAAAAAGAAGTAGAGAATACATTATCAGAGAGAGAAAAGAATATTGTGATAATAGGATAGAAATGAGAAAGTTCAGAGAAGACAACATGGCATTAAAACAGGAGGCTGAAAGAAAACAATGCAACATTCTGTCAACAGTCGAATGCCAAGCAGCAAGACCCATTGGGACAACAGCAGTGTGGTGGCGAACATTAAAATGGAGATAGAAACATTGAGCCAACCAAATGCAACTAAATAACACTGATTTGAAAAACTTCAGGGAGAAGAGGGCTGCATTGAGACTACAGCTCAATGCCAGACAACAAAGTATCACCAATCTGGGGAATATCAGTGTTTTGGAAAACATCAAAGAGAAAATGGATCAGTTTACGCGACAGAATGAGATCATCATTGCAGGGTTACGCATATTAATCCTCCATCTTATGCAAGAGCAGTTGACAACAGACGAGAATCAGAGGACATGGACGCTGCTTCAACAGAGCAACAAGTAGTCAACGTTCGAAGAGAATTAATGTCGATATTAACACCTTTAATGTGTGCATCTCACGGAATAGAAGAGGCATCAAGACCATCGTTAATCTTGCCAACGGGAAATCCAAAATGGCATTGCTGACAAGTGGTTCCAACTCCACCATCCTTGTCTCATGTGGGTCGGACTTTGCTTTACTCGTCTCAAGTGGGACTGACGCGACCATCCCCATCTCAAGTGGATCGAACGCCACCATCCTAGTCTCGAGTGGGTCCGACGCCACCATCCTCGTCTCGAGTGGGTCCGATGCCACCATCCTTGTTTCATGTGGGACCGCCGCCGCATATCAAGCGAGTCTCTCATCTTTTTACCTGCATGCTGCTTCCTGACGACCACCGCAAAAGTATGCAACCCGAACATGACACAGATAAGAAAAATATATCACATAGGGATAGGGGTGTAACGCTACACAAAAATTTCAGTTCGGTACGTACCTCGGTATAGAGGTCACGGTTCGGTTCATTTTCGGTACAGTAAGAAAACAACCAAATATACATTTTGGGGTTATTTATTTACCAAATTTGTAAACAATGGCTTTATCCTTTTAACATTGGGAACACTATAATAATTCTGCCCACTTTAATCCACATTAAACTGCCTCAAGTTGTTACTTTGATTAAATAAAATGACAAAACCTTTCTTCTACATATAAAAACTGCAACATTAAACAGTGTCAAGTCAACTGATCATGCTTAATTTATTACAGCATTTGGGAAGCCTGTAGTTGACTTTTATTATGTAAATTTTATATTTTTGTCAACATGTGATAGCAGGGACCCTGCCATTCAAAACTAGGCTGCTACATTACTAATGATTAATGTAACTATTGCTGAAAAATAGTACATTTGAAAGAGGGGAGACTATTTATCCATGAAATCTATGGAGTTCATGTTAGTTCATGTGAAATAACAGATAGACAGGGCTTTGCTGTCCCTAACACGCACGCACGCACACACACACACACACACACACACACACACACACACACACACAGAGCACGCGCGCACCCACACACGCACACACACAGCAAAATGAGCTAACGTAACGCTAAAAGCTAATTAGCCTTCACATCACCTCAAGCCAGAACTGTGAACGAGCTGAACTGCAGTTTAAGTTTCTAGAATGTCAACGGGCTCATAGTGATGTTTGTAATAGTTGTGACTGGAAAGTGTTTTTTATAATTTGGGGAGTGTACGATGTCCGCTGCTAAACACATGTCTGATCGACAATGAAGCATTTACAACATGGGTTCTGAATACGCACTGTTGATTGGCTGTTACATCGCTCTGAATATGCACTGCTGATTGGCTTTGTATGTAACCAATCAGATGGTTGTGTGGGCGGGACAATGCTGGGTGCTCAGACAGAGGCAGAAAGCAGAGCAGCTTGTTAAGGCTTTAGAATACGAACTCGTTCGATACACCCTCGTGCCGAACCGAAACCCCCACACCGAAACGGTTCAATACAAATACACGTACTGTTACACCCGTAAAGGGAACAATTCCAAAATAAATGCAGGTAGCCTTTAAGCTAAATAAAAAAACACACCTATTGAGTTAGTGAATCTGTAATAAATTAGTTTTGCCTGCATGTTTTCAGCATTGCAACAAACTGATTCCAATGTGTTTCTAGCAGGGGTGCATTGCTACATGTATTTTCAATTAATCAATCAATCAATGTTTACTTATATAGCCCTAAATCACTAGTGTCTCAAAGGGCTGCACAAACCACTACGACATCCTCGGTAGGCCCACATAAGGGCAAGGAAAACTCACACCCAGTGGGACATCGGTGACAATAATGACCCAGTGGGACGTCGGTGACAATGATGACTATGAGAACCTTGGAGAGGAGGAAAGCAATGGATGTCGAGCGGGTCTAACATGATACTGTGAAAGTTCAATCCATAATGGATCCAACACAATCATATTTTTCTGTACAGAAGGTTGGATTCGATACAAGGGTGTACTGTTTGCCCACATATTACACATAAAAGGGGAGTAACAGGAAGTGAAGTGAATTATATTTATGTAGCGCTTTTTCTCGAGTGACTCATAGCGCTTTACATAGTAAAACCCAATATCTAATTTTTACAATTAAACCAGTGTGGGTGGCACTGGGAGCAGGTGGGTAAAGTGTCTTGCCTAAGGACACAACAGCAGTGACTCGGATGGAGGAAGCAGGTATCGAACCTGCAACCCTCAAGTTGCTGGCACGGCTGCTCTACCAACCGAGCTATACCGCTCCAACAGGAAGTGTTCGTCTGACGCAAATGTAGAGATCCAGACATTGCAATGCACCTTCAACAGGACATTGAAAGCGGACAAAAATGTGAGGCATTCGAGATCAGCGCCTGCAGAGCTCCATCACAAGCCGAGGGAGCAGTGACATGAAAGTGACCTCTACTCCAGGTGGATGTTGTTTTTTTTTTACTAAATTACATTGAACAATATTTGATATTTTTAAGAAATTCCCCTATCTCACAAATAATACCCCTTGATGTGCTAGTTATTAGTGACCTGGGGTGATAAACCCCAGACGGATTGGTGTCTCACAGTTAAATCCTTGTTTCAATCACAAAAACTATGGGCAAGTGTCACCATGGCAACCTCTTTAACTGCAGATGAACTCTTCCTGATCAACACAAGGGATGTTAATTATGTTTTAGCGTTGACAGCTTCAGATGCTTCAGTGATCAATGCTACTGTGGTATAATTACAAACGCTGTTTTTGTGACCTCAACATTAAGACACAAAAATAACACCATAGTATAAGGGAGCGTTTCTCAAAGTGGGGAATAGAGACATGACAGGAACGGGAGGAAATTTCACTTAAATTTTTTTTTTTTTAATTATATTCTTAGATAATTTTTTTTTACCATGCTTTCAGTTTCTATACACACTGTAAATCACTTTGTGATTCTGTCTGTGAAATCAGCTATATAAATAAATGTAAATTATTTATTTTTCCTCTAGGCCTTAAATTTCTAGGTAGGAGCGAAAGTTTGACAGACATAGCAACAGTAACTAATAGGGGCGGGGCTAAGCGAAACAATCTTTCACGCGGATGGGTAGCAGGCTAATGTGTGGATCACAATTACACAAAATGGATAAATTTGTGACTCGCACCTCAAAGGTCGTCGAGCCAGAGCCAGAGCCAGCGCCTGCAGAGAAACAAAAATCTGACGGGCTTAATCAACCAAAAAGCCAACCGAAAAGAAAATATGATGAAGGGTATCTTGCTCTTGGATTCATGGCAGTGGTGGTGGGGGCAGAGGAGAGGCCCCTGTGTGTTCTGTGTCTAAAACCGCTAGCAGCAGACAGCAAGAGACCCAACAAAATAAAGAGACACTTCGAGACCACACACCCCAATCACGTCAATAAGCCACTTGATTTCTTTCAAAGAAAACTGGCAGAGTAGTTATTTTATTTATTATTGAACTTGATGCAAGTTATACCACAGCTGCACAGTTATATTATTTATTATTGAACTTGATGTTATTTTATGTTATTGAGTTTGAATGTATACAACTTGAATGTTATTTGATGTTCAATGAATTTGAAAATGTTAAGCTTGGCATTAGCGTTCTTGTTGGGGCGATGGAGGCAGGTGGGGCTTGAAAACTCCCCCCTGTCCAAAGTGGGGGATGACAAAAAAAGTTTGAGAACCACTGGTATAAGGTAATGATGTCCTTATACTATATTGTACACAAAACACACACATTTTATTTCCTGGAGGATGTATTGTTGTATTGATGTATTGTCTAAATGTTGTTAATGATTGGGATGGTTTCCTGTTTGCTCCACTATGGACGGGACTCTCGCTACTGTGTTGGATCCACTTTGGACTGGACTCTCACGGTTGTGTTGCATCCACTATGGATTGAACTTTCACAGTATCATGTTAGACCCCCGCTCGACATCCATTGCTTTTGGTCCCCTAGGTGGGCAGGGGGGGCGGGGGGTGGGGGGGATTCTCATAGTCATAATTGTCACTGTCACCGTCGTCCCACTGGGGTGAGTTTTCCTTGCCCTTATGTGGGCTCTACCGAGGATGTCGTTGTGGTTTGTGTTGTGGTTTTTGCAGCCCTTTTAGACACTGGTGATTTAGGGCTATATATATAAACATTGATTGATTGATTGATTGACTTTGAAACACTGTTCAAAACTAAATGAAATAGACAGACGGACAGACAGATACTTTATTGATCCCAAGGAAAACTAAAAAGGATATCCCTGCAACTGTTTCTGTTCTCTTGAACTAACACAGGGCCTTCTGTTAGACTTGGACTTAGACTTCCTTTTTATTGTCATTCAAATTTGAACTTTACAGTACAGATAAGAACAAAATTTTGTTGCATTAGCTCATGGTAGTGCAGAATAAAAGATCAATAAGGCGCAGATGTAAATAAATAGATTACTGTACAAATATATATATGTGGAGAGGCGGAGCCGACGGGCCAACGGCGGGGTGGTGCACGCTGCAGCCCTGCCCAAGATGGCGGCAAGGAGGCGGATAATGCGGCGGAGCGGAGAGGCCACAATCTAATTCAGGCGCGTGGATCGCACACGGGCACACAATTAACATTTGTCCTCTGGCTGTATAAAAAGGGAGAAGGAGGAAAGATCAGAGAAGGAGTAGGAGAACCAACAGCAGAAACTGACGAGCGAAAATGACCGAGAGCGAGCCGAAGACAGCAACGAAGACGCGGCCGACTGAAAGCGAGCAGGAGAGGAGCAGCTGAAAAGCGATCCGACCTAAAGACAAAGCTTGTGTTATTGAAAAATAACCAAGAGTCAAACCTGCAAAGCACTGTTATTTCTTGATGGTCCATGGAACCCACACGACAACGGCAGGAGTCCGGCACAATGTATATATTGCACTTTTGCATATGCGTCTACGTTTATGTATGTATGTTATATTATGGATGTGTGTTGGCCCTGTGATGTTGTCTGTCTATCTGAGTTGGCCCTGTGATGAGATGGCGACTTGTCCAGGGTGCACGCCGCCTTCCGCCCGATTGTTGCTGAGATAGGCACAAGCGCACCCCGCGACCCCAAAAGGAATAAGCTGTAGAAAATGGATGGATGGATGTTATATGGTGGGCAGCACGGTGAAAGAGGGATTAGTGCGTCTGCCTCACAATACGAAGGTCCTGAGTAGTCCTAGGTTCAATACCGGGCTCAGGATCTTTCTGTGTGGAGTTTGCATGTCCTCCCCAAGACTGCGTGGGTTCCCTCCGGGTACTCCGGCTTCCTCCCACCTCCCAAGACATGCACCTGGGGATAGGTTGATTAGCAACACTAAATTGGCCCTAGTGTGTGAATGTGAGTGTGAATGTTGTCTGTCTATCTGTGTTGGCCCTGTAATGAGGTGGCGACTTGTCCAGGGTGTACGCCGCCTTCCGCCCGATTGTAGCTATAATAGGCACCAGCGCCCCCCGCGACCCCAGAGGGAATAAGCGGTAGAAAATGGATGGATGTTATATGTCATTATGCACGATCAGTGCAAGTCTATTTGGACTCGCAGAATTAAGTCAAACTAATTTCCAGCTGCAATATTGACAGTACAGTATGTTGAAGTTAAAGTTAACCAGATCCAAGTTGTACTATTATTCACTTAGTGTGGACTATAAAGCTAACTTTTAAAAAGTTAAATATACATTTGGTGTTTTTTATAACCGTGTATGTGTTTTTTTTTCCAATTAGTTTAAAGGGGTAATATTATAATTTTTTTCTCCATTCAAAACATTTCCTTGTAGTCTACCAAACATGTAATGGTGGTTCTTTGGTCAAAATGTTGCATCGATTACGTTTTACAGACCGTCTTCCATCCGCTTTCTGACCGTCTTTTCAGAATGTGCCATTTTCTTGGCGGTCTTATCAAGGTGCCTCTACGTCAATTGCGTTTTTTCCCGTCAGCCAAGTTGTAGTTTTTAGCGCTTCCATATGGAATCTACTGACAGATACGCATTCAAACTATACGCAAATTAGTATTAGAAATGGAAACAACGGATTATTTACAGTATGTGCATGTTCTAAACAGTCTGCTCCACAGCAAGAGGATAGCGAAACAGAAGGAACTTCTTGACTACAAAGTCGGACTACAATGGCGGAGCTTTTTGGGTAAAACTTTACCATGAATGGAGGTATCAGCTGATGTCACCAATGGGAAAAACATCCCAAATTGATCAACTTCCAAACAGCTCATTTGGCAGAAATATGTAGAAAGGCAACATCCATTCTCTCCGGCTTATTCCCTTCGGAGTCGCGGGGGGCGCTGGAGCCTATCTCAGCTACAATCGAGCGGAAGGCACGGTACACCCTGGACAAGTCGCCACCTCATCACAGGGCCAACACAGATATACAAACAACATTCACACTCACATTCGCACACTAGAGCCAATTTAGTGTTGCCAATCAACCTATTCCCAGGTGCATGTCTTTGGAAGTGGGAGGAAGCCGGAGTACCCGGAGGGAACCCACGCATTCACGGGGAGAACATGCAAACTCCACGCAGGAAGGCAATGTTGTTTTTTAAATATGTATACTATGTTTGATTTTAAATTTGTTGAAACTTATGCAGATCTCATATACCGCATTTTTCGGACTATAAGTCGCAATTTTTTTCATAGTTTGGCTGGGGGTGCGACTTATACTTCGGAGCGACTTATGTGTGAAATTATTAACACATTACCGTAAAATATCAAATAATATTATTTATCTCATTCTCGGAATAGACGAACAAAATTTCAGCAATCGTCACACACACGTCAGCAATCGTCACATACACGTGAACCAATAAGAATTCGGCGGTAGAGTGTCATAGCAGAAGTGCATTGTGGGTCATTGAATGCTACATGCTATATGCTACTGCCGTAGCTATTAAAATAGATCATTTCATCGTTGACGGTCACTTATAAAAACTGAGAAGGGCTGAACAAAAATGGCACCGAAAGGGAAATCATGTACTGCAGATTACAACCTGGATTTAGTAAAATATGCAGCAGAAAACGACAAGAGGAAGCGGCGCATACCTTTGGAGTTGGCAGAGTTGTTTAGAAGCGACATCGAGGAAGAAGATTTCATCGGATTTATCGATTATGAGTGACAGATTTTTTTGGTAAACGTATATCATGTTCTATATGTTATAGTTATTTGAATGAGTCTTACCCTAAATATGTTACGTTAACATACCAGGCACCTTCTCAGTTGGTTATTTATGCGTCATATAACGTACACTTATTCAGCCCGTTGTTCACTATTCTTTATTTATTTTAAATTGCCTTTCAAATGTCTATTCTTGGTGTTGGATTTTATCTAATAAATTTCCCCCAAAAATGCGACTTATACTCCAGTGCGACGTATACATCTTTTTTTCCTTCTTTATTATGCATTTTCGGCCGGTGCGACGTATACTCCGGAGCGGCTTGTAATCCGAAAAATACGGTACACAAAAACGGTACAAATAGGTAATAAATGGTATTTCTGGAAATAGCGTATTGAGTATTTACGATAACTGAATACAAAAATCAATAAAGGACAGATAGACCTGAGACCATATGGAGGAGTGACATTCCGGCCCTGGACATGCAGGGCTTGGACTGACGCCCACAAATCTCATCTGATCCACAGTTAAGTCCAGCAACGTTAACCAGGGACATAAAAGCCACTTGCTGTCGACCCAGCAGTTCTTAAGGTGTCGAGGAGTCATGTTTTCACAACACACTCTCACACTGCCACACTAACAGATATCCTGACAGAAGCAGTAGAATTATTAGTGGACAATGTGAAAGGAACAAGCTGTTCACAAAGGTGTGAAAAACAGTCCCAGCCCAGAATACATATTTCATATATTTTCATCAAAACATGATATTCTAATGTCCTAATGGGCTTTGAAATTGAAAGTGATAAATACTCAACAAAACATAAACACAACACGGCGTGGCGCAGTGGCAGAGTGGCCGTGCACACCCCGAGGGTCCCTGGTTCAATCCCCACCTAGTACCAACCTCGTCACGTCCGTTGTGTCCTGAGCAAGACACTTTACCCTTGCTCCTGATGGGTGCTGGTTAGCGCCTTGCATGGCAGCTCCCTCCATCAGTGTGTGAATGTGTGTGTGAATGCTTGTCCCTGAGCACTTTTTGCTGATTAAGACTGTTTAAATTGAGACTCAACATCATACTTTGTCGGAACATTGTTTTTTACGTTTTGGGCCCATCTGCTTATCCTGAGCTATCTTGTGTGGATGCCGTTTTTCCGCTCCATGTTTTTTTGTAAATTTTGCTCATCCAGCATTCTGTTTGCTTTTGTAGCTAGTTCAGTTTTTGTGTTTTGTCGTGCAAAGCTTCCCTATGCTTTGGTGCTTCCCTGCAGCACTCGTTTTTGTTTTTCAGTACAAAGAACAAATCGCTTTTACCTGCAAGTTACTTCTTGCCTTCTCCAGCATATTTGAAATCACAACATCAATTGTCAACGAGCGCCCAAAGCGTTACAAAATAATCTATTTTTAATGCATTCTTACTCGTAAATAAACATCAATAAAAGTCCGTTACAATGGAGTCAATGGAAGGTCCATAAAACCCAATAAAAAAGCATCTAAAAACCACCGACAATACTCCATTTACATTTCCTGACTTGAATAGTAACCAAGTATTAGTGATATTGTTATTATAAATGCTAACGAAGACAAACTATTAATAGAGGTGCAGTGATCAGAGAGGGCAAACTAACTTGTGCTGCTATATTGACATCATCGGCTGGTGAGCTGTTGTCTTGCCTCGGAGTGTGCAAAAGTTAATTTCAGATCAGAAATAATACCTTTCACCTAGATAGTAGAAAGATGAGGACATAATCCAACAAATTGGTGGACTTTAGCATACCAATTTAGCCCCTCGAAAGGCAAAAAAAGCCACGAAAAAGACACTTGGTACCACACCCATTTTTTCTTCGCTAGGATTAAGAGTCATTCTTCATCTAAATGTGAATATATCCTAACAGTTGGCATCTCAGTGACAGCAGACATTGGACAGTAAGTAACATTTAGGCGGTATAGCTCGGTTGGTAGAGTGGCCGTGCCAGCAACTTGAGGGTTCCCGGTTCGATTTCCGCTTTCGCCATCCTAGTCACTGGCGTTGTGTCCTTGGGCAAGACACTTTACCCACCCGCTCCCAGTGCCTCCCACACTGGTTTAAATGTAACTTAGATATTGGATTTCACTATGTAAAGCACTTTGAGTCGCTTGAGAAAAGCGCTATATAAAATATAATTCACTTCACTAATTCAATTCATTATATTTGTTGGCTCTCATGAAGTCTGCAGTGAGTAATAATTAGTGATGTTGTCGAAGAAAAAAGCAAACGTTGTGCTGCTGTATAACTAAAGTTAGAAAAATATTTGAATATTAAATATTTTATAAATGTGCCTGTTACTGCATTTCATGCTTACATCATGTATATCAAATCTTGAAAGAAGTGTTTGGATGTTTTTTTTTAACTGACTTTTGGTCACATTTAATTACTTGTTAGAATGCACCAAAAAAGAAAAGAATATGTGTTCTTGTCTTCGAGAAGGATTGTGAATGTTAGGCAAAATTAAAAAAAGAAAGTGTGGTACCCCTTTAAGAAAGCTATATTTTATATATATATATATATATATACTGTATAAGTATATAAGTATATATATATATATACTGTATAAGTATATATATATACTGTATATAATATATATTTTTTTTTTATACTTTTGATTTTTATTTTACTGTTTTAATTGATTGTACCCTTTAAAAAAAATTTGAATCATATTTATATTGTTTTTATATTGGTTTTATATTTATTTGTTTTTTGTTTTTATTCAGTCATTAGTGGACCATAATATTGTTTTTTAATATTGTTTTTAACATGGCTGTGCAGCACTTAGGAAACGTTCTTGTTGTTTAAATGTGCTATATGAATGAAGTGGATTGGATTGGATTGGATTATTGATCCATCCATCCATCCATTTCCTACCACTTATTCCCTTTGGGGCCACGGGGGGCGCTGGTGCCTATCTCAGCTACAATCGGGCTGAGATAGGCGGGTTACATCCTGGACAAGTCACCACCTCATCGCAGGGCCAAAGCTAGATTAATCATATATGTGAATTGTGAATTATATTTATATAACGCTTTTTTTCTAGTGACTGAAAGCGCTTTACATAGTGAAACCCAATATCTAAGTTACATTTCAACCAGTGTGGGTGGCACTGGGAGCAGGTGGGTAAAATGTCTTGCCCAAGGACACAAAGGCAGAAGCAGGGATCGAACCTGCAATCAAGTTGCTGGCACGGCCACTCTACCAACCGAGCAATACCGCCCCCTATCTACATCAATGTCCATAAATCTTTTCTAATGAGTTTTGTTCCATCTTCATGCATGTCAACAGGTCGACTGAATGAGACCCAGAATGGCAACATGGCCGATGACATGAAATGTGGTGTCCATATGGTGTTCTGAGCCACTGGGCCGACACAGGCTCACCCGGGGTCAGTTCTTGGTTTGAGTGAATGTAATTGGTGGCAGAAGGCGATGTCCCATAGTGTTAATCTTCAGATGGCTCAGATCTGCTCTCTGACTGCCCATCAAGGCTTCTTTCTATGCTTTTAGACTTTTGTAGCAGAACACAATATCAGTACATTGAGACAATAAGGAATTTGTTAAGATGTTTATGAAAGGAATCAATAAAATGCTCGCTCAGACATCCCTAAATTGAATCCCGAACACACATCCTTGTTCACTTGCATATTCCTACTACCTTGACCATCAGTGCCTTCTGTAACTATAAGCGTTTCTTTGTAACTCTGTGATTTAACCCATACATTGCTTATGAACACCCATCCATCCATCCATTTTCTACCTCTTATTCCCTTTTGGGGTCACGGGGGGCGCTGACGCCTATCTCAGCTACAATCGGGCGGAAGGCGAAGTACACCCTGGACAAGTCGCTACCTCATTGCAGGGCCAACACAGATAGACAGACAACATTCACACTCACATTCACACACTAGGGCCAATTAATGTTGCCAATCAACCTATCCCCAGGTGCATGTCTTTGGAAGTGGGAGGAAGCCGGAGTACCCGGAGGGAACCCACGCATTCACGGGGGAAAACATGCAAACTCCACACAGAAAGATCCCGAGCCTGGGATTGAACCCAGGACTGCAGGACCTTCGTATTGTGCGGCAGACGTACTAACCCCTCTGCCACCGTGAAGCCCGCTTATAAACACAGTTTTTCGTTTTTATTTTTTGCATGGAAGTCATTAAACTCAACAGTGGATTCGCAGGCAGTAGATATTACCACACAAAGCCCTGCGAGCTCTATCCCTGTGCAAAAAAATATTGTTATATACACAACCACCCACATACACAATCAGCGAGAACTGCCCTAAAACTCCACAAAATTCTCTTTGTAGTCACAAAACTAAATATCCCTGAGCTTTAAAGACCACCTTGCATCCGCACAGTTTAGTATTGCATTTTTCCTTCCTTCACACAAAAATTGCCTCTCAGTCATGTCAGGCAGTTCCTATTTTACCTCTTAGCCACAATCCAGTCATTCTAGTGTTTGTTTATAAACTGCAAGCAGAGCAAAATTTCCATCAATTATCTATCCTTACAATGCATTTCATTTATATTTGTCTTACAGATGCTGACAAAACGATTCTACTGTAATGTGGACCACCATAGAAAGAGTTGCTAGGATCTCCCCCTCCATGGACAAACAAGACATAATTAATCATCAAGGGACAGAGATTCATAATTGCTGCACACTGAAGTATGTGTCCCTGGTGGAGAGCATCCGGTTTAATATGCAAATGTGTGTTTTTGTTTCATCCCAGCAGGTGGCTTAAAATGACACACACGATTGAGGGTGTAATAACATGATGCTTTTTATTAGCCCGTTTTAATCGGGCAGGTCAGAAGGTCAAAGTGTACCTTTCAGGAACTATTACAACAATAATATGTCTTGAAATGAACATAGTCTGGTGTGCAGCAAAGTTTGGTACAAACCCCGTTTCCATATGAGTTGGGAAATTGTGTTAGATGTAAATACAAACAGAATACAATGATTTGCAAATCCTTTTCAACCCATATTCAGTTGAATGCACTACAAAGACAAGATATTTGATGTTCGAACTCATAAACTTAATTTTTTTTTGTAAATAATAATTAACTTGGAATTTCATGGCTGCAACACGTGCCAAAGTAGTTGGGAAAGGGCATGTTCACCACTGTGTTACATCACATTTTCTTTTAACAATACTCAATAAACTTTTGGGAACTGAGGAAACTATTTATTGAAGCTTTGAAAGTGGAATTCTTTCCCATTCTTGTTTTATGTAGAGCTTCAGTCGTTCAACAGTCCGGGGTCTCCGCTGTCGTATTTTACGCTTCATAATGCGCCACACATTTTCGATGGGAGGCAGGTCTGGACTGCAGGCGGACCAGGAAAGTACCCGCACTCTTTTACTACGAAACCACGCTGTTGTAACACGTGGCTGTGCAATATCTTGCTGAAATAAGCAGGGGCGTCCATGATAGCGTTGCTTGGATGACAACATATGTGGCTCCATAACCTGTATGGACCATTCAGCATTCATGGTGCCTTCACAGATGTGTAAGTTACCCATGCCTTGGGCACTAATACACCCCCATACCATCACAGATGCTGGCTTTTGAACTTTGCGCCTATAACAATCCGGATGGTTATTTTCCTCTTTGTTCCGGAGGACACCCCGTCTACAGTTTCCAAATATAATTTGAAATGTGGACTCGTCAGACCACAGAACACATTTCCACTTTGCATCAGTCCATCTTAGATGACCTCGGGCCCAGCGAAGACAGCGCCGTTCCTTGGTGTTGTTGATAAATGGGTTTTGCTTTGCATAGCAGAGTTTTAACTTACACTTACAGATGTAGCAACCAACTGTAGTTACTGACAGTGGTTTTATGAAGTGTCCCTGAGCCCATGTGGTGATATCCTTTACACACTGATGTCTGTTTTTGATGCGGTACCGCCTGAGGGATCAACGGTCCGTAATATCATCGCTTACGTGCAGATTCTCTGAACCTTTTGATGATTTTACGGACAGTAGATGGTAAAATCCCTATATTCCTTGCAATAGCTTGTTGATATAAATATATTTATAAAGGATTTTTGAATTGGTGCTACTTTTAGAATATTTTTGAAAAATCTCACGTACCCCTTGGCATACTTTCAAGTACCCCATGGGGTACGCATACCCCCATTTGAGAACCACTGTTCTAGAAATGGGTAGGCATATTTAGCTCAGATAAAAGAAATAATATTATTTTATTATAAGTAGGGTTGTCAAAATTAACGAGCTAACTCAAGCAATTAATCTCAAAAATCATTGCATTAATCATGCACACACTTAAATTAATCATGCAATTTATTTTGACAGTACATGGTCTGGTACTATACATCCACTCCTATGTGGCGATGACTGGAAATCATCCGTAAAGCCTCCTCCTATTAATAAGGTATAGAACAAGAAAAGACACACTCCTTAAAGATAAGACCCCACCATTTGGCTCTCCACTTCAGGCCTCTCCAGCACAAATTTGAGAGGGTGAGGATGAGACAATAGCTGAACAGATGGAGCAGTAAGACACTTCTAACAGTGGTAAGGAGGAAGTGAACACGTGTGCGTGTCTCCGCGCACGGCTGAACTTGAGTTACACTAAAGCCTTGTTGCTATGGTAAATGTGGAGGAACAACAGCTTGACATGATACATCTTACTGTACCGTTATTTGAACTATTTTATATTGAAGTCTGGAAACTTACAATGAGGCTCCCTGACTGCAATGTACTGTTACTGTTACATTGCACCACGTATGTTTGAAGGGAACAGGTATTGGGCTAAATCACTCAAGATTACGCCACATGGTGAGTGACGGCAGAGCCTCTGCTATATTGTCATTACCTTGTTGTGTATGTCAACTGGCGGTACGCCCACAACACACAGCCACAAGAGAAGAGAAGAGTGTTGCTTTCAAGGACTGTTGTCCATGCAAATCAGTCTAATACATTTTTTGACATTTTTGCTCTCCTGTGTTTCATGTGCCCTAACATGGACGTTGATCTACGGCAGGGGTCGGCAACCTTTACTACTCAAAGAGCCATTTTGACCCGTTTCACAACAAAAAGAAAACAATGGGAGCCGCAAAACTTTTTTGAAATTTATAATGAAATAACACTGCATACAGAGTTGTTGTTTTTTTGCTTTGTGCTATGTATAAACCAGGGGTCTCAGACACGCGGCCCGCAAATTGATATGAAAATGTAATGTTAAAGGGGAACATTATCACAATTTCAAAAGGGTTAAAAACAATAAAAATCAGTTCCCAGTGGCTTGTTGTATTTTTTGAAATTTTTTTCAAAATTTTACCGGTCTCGGAATATCCCTAAATAAAGCTTTAAAGTGCCTTATTTTCGCTATCTTCGAGACCACAATCCATCTCCCTGTGACGTCACACAGTGCTGCAAATGTAAACAAACAATGGGAATACCACAGCAAGATATAGTGACATTAGCTCAGATTCAAACTTGGATTTCAGCGACTTAAGCGATTCAACAGATGACGCATGTATTGAAACAGATGGTTGGAGTATGAAAGTATTGAAGAAGAAACTGAAGCAATTGAGCGAATAGCTATTGACGCTATTCATAGCCATAGCATGGCCGAATAGCTACGTTAGCATCGCCGGTAAAATGTGCGGACCAAACGATCAGGACTTTCGCATCTTTTGACACTGGAGCAACTTACGTAAATCCGTCGATTGGTAAGTGTTTTTTTCGCATTAAATGTGGGTGGAAGGAAACGTAATATAGTTGCAAATGCATCTACAGGTTATCCATACATCTCTGTACCATGTCTGCTTTAGCACCGCCGGTAAATAGCATGTTAGCATCGATTAGCGTAGCATGTTAGCATCGATCTGCTGGCAGTCAACATCAACAAAACTCACCTTTGTGATTTTGTTGACTATCGTTGCAAATGCATCTGCAGGTTATCCATACATCTCTGTGCCATGTCTGCCTTAGCATCGCCGGTAAAATGTGGAGACACTCCAGCACATTCAATGGGGGGGTCTGGCGGCAGATTTCTTGCCAGTGGTGCAACTTGAATCCCTCCCTGTTAGTGTTGTTACACCCTCCGACAACACACCGACGACGCATGATGTCTCCAAGGTTCCAAAAAATAGTCAAAAAAACGGAAAATAACAGAGCTGAGACTCGGTGTTTGTAATGTGTTGAAAATGAAAATGGCGGGTGTGTTACCTCGGCGACGTCACATTCTGACGTCATCGCCTCCAGCGCGATAAACAGAAAGGCGTTTAGTTCGCCAAAATTCACCCATTTAGAGTTCGGAAATCGGTTAAAAAAATACATGGTCTTTTTTCTGCAACATCAAGGTATATATTGACGCTTACGTAGGTCTGGTGATAATGTTCCCCTTTAATGCGGCCCGCGGGTTTTGTATGAATGCACCTTGACAGGGTCACACTTGACAACCCTCCCAATCCTTCCGGGGGACTACCGAATTTCAGAGTGACTATTCTCTCGAATATCAGCTTATTCTCTCCCAGACAATAATAATAAGGGCGTGCTATCGTGGCACTACTAACAGAGCCCTCTATAACCTGTGCAATCAGCTTGCCAGCCCAGTCAGGGCTAGGGTTAGGGTTAGGATTCTGGGTATTTGTTCTGTTGTGTTTATGTTGTGTTACGGTTAGGATGTTCTCCCAAAATGTGTTTGTCATTCTTGTTTGGTGTGGGTTCACAGTGTTCACCATTAGTAAGAGTGTTAAAGTTGTTTATATCACAACCTTCAGTGTGTCACACCTGGACATGGATTTGTTTTGCTTCTTCCACGCAAAGGATGATTGGCACGAGCCAGACGAGAGTGTGAGTACATATTTATTTATTTAAACAGTATAATAAAAAATAAACAAACTAAGAGCGCTCACAAGGAGGTATAAAACTTGGCTACAAAATACAAACAGGAAAACAAAAACACTTGCACGATGGCATGAATGAACTATGGACATAAACAAAAGGACTTAGCAAAAAAGCATTTAACTATAAACTATATACAACAACTTACATGACATGGAACTATGGGTGTGAATGAATGATGGGTTCCCACTTCTCTGTGAGCGCTTTGAGTATCTAACAATAGAAAAGTGCGATATAAATCTAATCCTATATTATTATTATTATGGACGAGGGAATGAAGGAGATGCAGCAAGGGTAGCGTGTGTGCATGAAGGCAAGCAAACGCAAAGTTCCCAGACTGATGGACAGAAAGTAAAATCCTTAAATACTGGCTGTGGTAATTAGTAACAGGTGTGAGGGTTGAGGATCGGGGCGTGACCAAGGGGACCAGGTGGAAACTAATAAGTTGGCATGGAAACAAACAAAAACAAACCAGGAAGTGCATAACGGAACAAGAGTCCATAAAACAAAACAAAACATGATCAAACATAAAACCAGATTCACCCCAGGAGAGCCCAACTTTGAAGCAATGGATGGAGGCCACAATGGACATATATAAAATGGAGAAGATAACTGCCTTTATTAATTATAAATTGGAGAAATTTACCTCATACTGGGAAAAATGGGTCAATTATGTCACGCCCCATAAGCCTGACTTAAATCTCTGGAATTAGTGTACTGTTTTAAAAAAAAAAGATTTCTCCCTGTATGTGTATATATACATATAAGTATCTGTATATATTTATTTTGTTTTATTTCTGTTTATTATTATTATTATCAATGTATTATCTATTTTTTGCTGATTTAATTGATGTATGTGTGGATACTACCTTGTTTTTGTTATCTCGGTTTCTTTTTTCTTTTTTGTGGGGGGGATGATATCATGGCCATATAAACAAAAATACTTTTGACATTTAGGGCAGACAACGGCTATGTGATATATGTGAATAGGATTTAATGCAGGGGCGCTCACACTTTTTCTGCAGGCGAGCTACTTTTCAATTGACCAAGTCGAGGAGATCTACCTCATTCATATTTATAATTTATATTTATTTATTTATGAAAGAGACATTTTTGTTAACAAGTTAATGGTGTTTAATGATAATACAAGCATGTTTAACACACATAGATTCCTTTCTTTCATGAAGACAAGAATATGAGTTGGTGTATTTGATTCTGATGACTTGCATTGATTGGAATTAGACAGTGGTGCTGATAACGTCCGCATTTTCAAATGGAGGAAAAAAAAAGTCCTCCTTTCTGTCCAATACCACATGAAAGTGGTTGGATTTGGCATCTCATTTGTCCAACTTGCATACTCGTTTTTAAACACTTTGTTATGAGAGTAGCATATGTGTGTGGCCCTTTAATGTCTGGCAGCAGGTGAGTGACGTCAGTGAGAGTGCGGGTTGGCAAGCAAGTGAGAAAGCGGTCGCTGAGGGCGGGGGAGAAATACATTGGCATCAAACTCCGTAGCTTGCTAGCTTGTGCACGCTAGCTTTCTGAGACTCTTATTTTGTTAGCACAGGCAGGATGAAACAGGTCTTTTATGGTGAAGACAGGAACTGTGCAGTCGGTCTTTAGAGTTTTGACAGTAGGTACGGAGTCTCTAGTAATAAAATGTGTTTCTCTACGTCCGCCCTGTTAGTGATTTTTTTCTTAAATATGAGCTCGCAGCAGCCAGCGTCATCTCACAAGATCCTAGGGTGCCGAGAATGTCAAACAACTGACGAAAGTGAAGTCTTGGTATGATTGATGATTGCTCATTTTTATGTCTATTTTTTAATGCATGGCTTGAGATCGACTGACACACCCTCCGAGATCGACCAGTCGATCGCGATCGACGTAATGCCCACCCCTGATTTGATGGATGGAAATGTCTGATACTGGATGTCAATAAAAATTAAATGAAAAAAATAATAATAATAACAGATTCGCAGGCATGACACAGTGTGACCTGTATGGCTGTTGAACAAGTATGCCTAGCAGTCACTGACATGTATTAACAAAGACCATATACTACATGTGACCGGCTGGCACGCAGGTGGCACTGGGTAAAAGCAGGCGCGATGACATGGTTGACAGGTCGGCACGCAGATAGAACGATGTAAAAGCGGGCGCGACGACATGTTTAAGAGGACGTTAAAGGCGTTGCTATCACGGCACGCCCTCTATATTGTTGTCAGGCTCAAAATCGGAGAAAGCTTATCCTGGGAGAGGCACTGATGTCTGGAAGCCTCCCGGAAAAATCGAGGGTGTCGGCAAGTATGCAGCTTAGCCACATCAGAGTGATCAAAGAGCCGCATGCGACTATGGAGCCGCGGGTTGCCGACCCCTGATCTACGGTGTGAGGATGCCTTGTAATGTTCTAAAATAAAAGGTCGGACACACAAAATTGCAGCACTTATTTTTAACTACATTCATCAAATGAAATGTGACTAAAGTAGACACACTTAAACTCCATCGCCTGTTTGCATTATCAATATCATTACTCTTCTTTCAAGGCAAGAAGTATCGACATTACCATCCATCCATCCATTTTCTACCGCTTGTCCCGTTTGGGGTGCCGGGGGTTGCATCCCGGTACACAATACATAACAGTATTTTATACAAAACGAGTGTTGAGTTTGAACTTAAAGGCCTACTGAAATGAGATTTTCTTATTTAAACGGGGATAGCAGGTCCATTCTATGTGTCATACTTGATCATTTTGCAATAATGCCATATTTTTGCTGAAAGGATTTAGTAGAGAACATCCACGATAAAGCCTTGCATGTACCGGAAGTAGCAGAGGATGTGCGCGTGACGTCACGGGTTGTGTAGCTCCTCACATCCGCACATTGTTTTCAATCATAGCCACCAGCAGCGAGAGCGATTCGGACCGAGAAATCGACGATTTCCCCATTAATTTGAGCGAGGATGAAAGATTTTTGGATGAGGATAGTAAGAGTGAAGGACTAGAAAATTTTTTTAAAAAAATTAAAAAAAATTACAATTAAAAAAAAAAAAAGGCGAGGGCAGTGGGAGCGATTCAGATGTTATTAGACACATTTACTAGGATAATTATGGAAAATCCCTTATCTGCTTATTGTGTTACTAGTGTTTTAGTGAGATTATATTGTACCTGAAAGTCGGAGGTGTGTGGCCACGGGTGTGGTGACCGCCTGTGTCTCCGGTGGGAGGAGGTAAGAGAGTCCAGTCCACAGCTGCAGGAGGACGCAACTCCGCTCATGTCTACAGTAAGAGCCGACTTACTACCACAATTGTCTCACTGAAACCTGCCGGTTGACATGTGGTTGGGAACCATGTTCGCTTGACCGCTCTGTTCCATAGTAAAGCTTCACCTTCGGGAATGTAAACAAAGAAACACGGGCTGTGTTTGTGTTGCTAAAGGCAGCTACAATACACCGCTTCCCACCTACATCATTCTTCTTTGACTTCTCCATTATTAATTGAACAAATTGCAAAAGATTCAGCAAAACAGATGTCCAGAATACTGTGCAGTTATGCGATTAAAGCAGACGACTTTTAGCCGTGAGCAGTGCTGGAAGAACATGTCCGCTACAACCGGTGACGTCACGAGCACGCGTCATCATACGCGTCATCATTCCACGAACTTTTCAACAGGATACTTCGCGGAAAATTTTAATTTGCAATTTAGTAACCTAAACCGGCCGTATTGGCATGTGTTGCAATGTTAATATTTCATCATTGATGTATAAACTATCAGACTGCGTGGTGCGTAGTAGTGGGTTTCAGTAGGCCTTTAACCCCACATGAATATTATCACCAGTATTCTGAAAATTACTTTTTAAAAAGTAAATAATTATATTTGCTCGTTACTTAACCAAAAAAGTAATTTAATTACTGATATAATTATCATTTAATACATTTAATTAAATCATAGGGAGAGTAATTAATGTGTTACTTAAAAACAAACTTTAAATATGTGTTGTATGCAGTCAAGAGAATTTTATCAGAGCATGTGTGTGTGTGTGTGTGTGTGTGTGTGTGTGTGCGCCTCTATAAGGCAGTATCTGTTGCCAAGCGACGTGTGACTTCAGCAAGGGTTTCAGCTAAACTGTTGCTGTTAGCTTTAGCAGTTAGCAGCGGCAGTTTGTCAGCTCTGACGACTATTCTGTTTAATCTTTTCACCGGTTTGTGTTACCTCTGGTTAATAAAGAAGAGCTGCCGACTGCCCCCGCCAGCCGTCGGAGCTACGGTGCGGGAACGTCGGCTGTGCTCAAAGGCGAATGTGGCGGGTGGTCGGTGTCGGCAATGCCCGGTAGGCCCTTCCAGCGCGTCGGATCCTACCTCAGCTGTGGTGCCTGCCGGTCACACCGGCAGCGGGCCGACGGACCGGCCGCTAACGGCCATTACAAAGGCACATCAAATGTATTGTCTCAAATGTAAAATAAACCGGTATTAACTATCTTACAAGTATACCGCCCAGCCCTAAATTAAATAAAGAAATCCCAAAAAATATGCGTGTTGTCGACTCGTTGAAGCAATTAGTCACTGCTTGTTTGTACCTAAAGACGCTGAGATCATTATCCATGCGTTTGTTACGTCTCGTCTCGATTACTGTAACGTATTATTTTCGGGTCTCCCCATGTCTAGCATTAAAAGATTACAGTTGGTACAAAATGCGGCTGCTAGACTTTTGACAAGAACAAGAAAGTTTGATCACATTACGCCTGTACTGGCTCACCTGCACTGGCTTCCTGTGCACTTAAGATGTGACTTTAAGGTTTTACTACTTACGTATAAAATACTACACGGTCTAGCTCCATCCTATCTTGCCGATTGTATTGTACCATATGTCCCAGCAAGAAATCTGCGTTCAAAGGACTCCTGCTTATTAGTGATTCCCAAAGCCCAAAAAAAGTCTGTGAGCTATAGAGCGTTTTCATTTCGGGCTCCAGTACTCTGGAATGCCCTCCCGGTAAAGGTTTGAGATGCCACCTCAGTAGAAACATTTAAGTCTCACCTTAAAACTCATTTGTATACTCTAGCCTTTAAATAGACTCCCTTTTTCGACCAGTTGATCTGCCGTTTCTTTTCTTTTTCTCCTATGTCCCACTCTCCCTTGTGGAGGGGGTCCGGTCCGATCCGGTGGCCATGTACTGCTCGCCTGTGTATCGGCTGGGGACATCTCTGCGCTGCTGATCCGCCTCCGCTTGTGATGTTTTCCTGCTGGCTCCGCTGTGAACGGGACTCTCGCTGCTGTGTTGGATCCACTTTGGACTGGACTCTTGCGACTGTGTTGGATCCATTATGGATTGAACTTTCACAGTATCATGTTAGACCCGCTCGACATCCATTGCTTTCCTCCTCTCCAAGGTTCTCATAGTCATCATTGTCACCGACGTCCCACTGGGTGTGAGTTTTCCTTGCCCTTATGTGGGCCTACCGAGGATGTCGTAGTGGTTTGTGCAGCACTTTGAGACACTAGTGATTTAGGGCTATATAAGTAAACATTGATTGATTGATTGATTGAATGAGTCAATAACACCTGCCAAGGGTGTTAAAATAATATTTTTTAAACAGCGGCCATTTATCCATGCAAATATGGAAAAGCTGCTGATGGTGTATTTGATGAAGCAGCTGGAAGGAGATACTGCAGAAGTCTACTCTCCAAGGTAAAGGCTGTATGTCGATTATTGATTGATTGAAACTTTTAATAGTAGATTGCACAGTATAGTACATATTCCGTACAATTGACCACTAAATGGTAACACGCGGATACGTTTTTAAACTTGTTTAAGTCGGGGTCCACGTAAATGGTAATTCATGGTTTTATGATTACACTTAATTGGCCCCAGTGTGTGAATGTGAGTGTGAATGTTGTCTATCTATCTGTGTTGGCCCTGCGATGAGGTGGCGACTTGTCCAGGGTGTACCCCGCCTTCCGCCCGATTGTAGCTGAGATAGGCGCCAGCGCCCCCCGCAACCCCAAAAGGGAATAAGCGGTAGAAAATGGATGGATGGATGATTACGTTCCTTCTTAAAACTATTGTAGCTGTTTGCACTAAATTAGGTCGTATGTTTTTTATACAATATTTATTATATAAAAGGATTTTTTTCTTTGTAAAAGCCATGTTTCATGTTAAAATGTCGCTTTTTTTAGAGGGAGGAGTCAAGCACCACTTAAATTGATATTAATTTGTTTTAATGGGAGACTTTGATTTGAGATACAAAGGTTTTGAGTTAAGAGCTCAGTAAAAAGACCAATTGAGCTCGTAAATTGAGATACAACTGGTTATTCATCCTCTGCTTAAAAGGCCTAACCTCGATCCTGACCTCATGGTAAACTACCGGTCCGTGTCCCACCTTCCATTTATCGCGAAAATCCTCAAAAAAAAAATCTTGCACAGCAGTGTGAATGAACCCTTTCAGTTCAATTTCAGGGAAAATCATTTGATTGAGACGGCCTTCACAAAATGACTAATGATCTATTGCTAACGATGGATGCTGATGCGTCATCCTCACTGCAAAAACTCAGTGTAAAAAACAAGAAAAAAAATACAAATATGTGCGTATTTTATTTGAACTAAGCAAAATTATCTTCCAATAGAACAAAAACATTTGGCTTTTCAAGACTATCCAAAACAAGTAAAATTAGCTGACCTTAATGAACCCAAAAATACCGTCAAATAAGCATATTCTCACTAATAACAACTGTACTACTATATGAGTATGTATTTTCTGTTGTTTCATTGAAAATAAAACAGTAACTCCATTTGGCTGTCATCTGTTTTGATACGAGACACAATTGTGTCAAAGTCATGATTTATTTTTTCATGCTTGAAATAAGAAATTATTACTTTAAAAAAGTAGTTTTATACTTGTGAGTGTTGATGACAGCTTTGCAACAGTCAATATTCTAATTTCAAGCATGTTTTACTCAATATAGGTCAGGGGTGTCCAAAGTGCGGCCCGGGGGCCATTTGTGGCCCGCAGCTAATCGTTTACCGGCCCGCCACACATTCTGCAAAAATTGCAAAATTGATAGTATTGCGAAAATTTTAAAAATACATTTAAAAAAAGTGGAATGAGGTGAAATCTAATGAAAAAAGTGGCAATGTTGACATAAAGCTGCCATGCAGGCAGTTTTTTTTCCTTTTGTCTTTATTTTCTTTTTTTTTCATTGTGCAAAAAAAAGGACAAAAAAATCTGTTGTAATAAATTATTACTTAAAAATTATCACTTTAAAATGTTCAATGTAAAAAAAAAATATTGCATATGAATCAGAATCAGAATCAGAATAGTTTTTATTGACATATAAAAACATCAAAGTTTTGACAAAAGAGCATAAAATAAACAAAATAATAGTTCAAACTTAAAATCGACAGATATATGGGAAGTTGATCTTGAAATTTAAGTGTTAAAAGTAAAAAAAATATTAAAAATGCATCACTTTATGAGCGCGGAACCTTTCGGATTTCAAATATATTTAGTAGGATTTTATTCAACTTTTCACTGTGATTACTCAAAAATATTAAATATTTTAAATCAATGGTGTCGTGCATTATTGATCTTTGAGGGTTTTAATTGCTAAATAAAGACACTCTCCTGAAGGAATCAATAAAGTACTATCTATGCATCTAAATAATGCATATTTCAGTTTTACTATAAAAAACAAAGTTGTCTTTGACAGAAAAGGCATAAAACCTTATTGGTTTTACTTTATATCAACCTCAAGTTGATATAAAGATTTACTGTAAGCATTAAATTTAAAAATAATAAAAATAATTTGACTTATGTTTAACATTTTAGTGACTGAGACCCTCTATGCTTCACAGGAGCCCTAAGGATTAAAAAAAATAATCCATATATTTTGTTATGGTTTGAAAATGAAAAATATCAAAATAGCCCCCGCATGCTTAAATTTTTTCGTGTGCGGCCCTCTGTGGAAATAGTTTGGACACCCCTGATATAGGTCATAAAATCTCAGCAACAAGCTGTATTATCTTACCGAGATAATTTAGGACCAAAACCCTTAAAACGAGTAAAACACTCCAACATAAAATCTACTTAGTGAGAAGAATGATCTTAGACAGAAAATAAGCAAATATCACCCTTATTTGAGATATTTAATCTTACTTAGATTTCAGTTTTTGCAGTCCATGTTGCTGCTACTTGATTTTAGCGCTGATTTCGATACCGTCTATTATATATCATTCCATTAGAACGTATCCAAACACGTATTGGTATTCCAGACTTATCATTTTCTTGGTTTAGCTCCTATCATACTAACAGGATGCAGTGCATCTCCCATAACAATGTGACCGAGGAGTATGTTAAGGTAACGTGTGGAGTTCCACAGGGTTTGGTTCTTGGCCCTGCACTCTTCAGGTGGCCTGTTTCCCTTCACCTGTCCCTGTTTGGCAACCTGAGAACACCTGTTTGTGGTTGCCAGTCAGGCTTCTTTATAAGCCAGCCTGATCTGCAGTCAGTGCTGGAAAATTGCTTATATTACGGACTTGGTTACTGATTGATGTTTTGCCTATCAATCATTAAAAGAAGTTCCGGGACATGTACTTCTGCTTTAGCATTCACTTTCTAATTGTACTCTGTTCTCCCACTCCTTTTTAAGTATGTTTTCTTTTGTTTGTTCAATTTGCCTGTCTTCTGCTGCATCTTGGGGTCACAATGCCAAAGCAGCCTTGAGCTCGTGACAGGAATTGTGTTTGTGACCGGCATTAATTAGCAATGCCGATCCCAGGTGCCAATCGATATTTCTGCTAGTGGGTGCTCGGTGTGTGTGCATTAAAAAAAAACGTTCAGCGAATTTAACACCCCATATGATTTGTGGCTTTATTATCATTGTGTAAAACGGACCAAACTTGCCACAAAATTAACTACAACAAGATTGATTTTTCTAAAATTATTTAAAAGATTGAAAGTTGCCATCAACCCCTCGTGGGTGCTCGGCATTGCCCGTGTGTGCTCGGGCCCCGAAGCACCCACGGGATCGGCGCCTATGATGGCGATCATACATATATATCAGGGTTTCCCACACATTCATTTATTTGTGGCAACCCGCCACGAAAGAGTTACGGCCGCCACAAATAAAAAAATAAAAATAAAAAAAGGGTGGAATTCCATCTCCGGGTTGTGGAGGAGACCCTTCCCCAAGTGGAGGAGTTGAAGTACCTAGGAGTCTTGTTCACGAGTGGGGGAAGAGTGGATCGTGAGATCGACAGGCGGATCGGTGCGGCGTCTTCAGTAATGCGGACGTTGTACCGATTCGTTGTGGTGAAGAAGGAGCTGAGCCGGAAGGCAAAGCTCTCAATTTACCGGTCGATCTACGTTCCCATCCTCACCTATGGTCATGAGCTCTGGGTTATGACCGAAAGGATAAGATCACGGGTACAAGCGGCCGAAATGAGTTTCCTCCGCCGTGTGGCGGGGCTCTCCCTTAGAGATAGGGTGAGAAGCTCTGCCATCCGGGAGGAACTCAAAGTAAAGCCGCTGCTCCTTCACATCGAGAGGAGCCAGATGAGGTGGTTCGGGCATCTGGTCAGGATGCCACCCGAACGCCTCCCTAGGGAGGTGTTTAGGGCACGTCCAACCGGTAGGAGGCCACAGGGAAGACCCAGGACACGTTGGGAAGACCACTCACATTAAAAACATAGTAACAAAAATGAGCAGAAGCATTTCAATCATAAGGAGAAGTGCCTATTTTTTAACTAACACATCTATGAAGCAAGTTATACAATCCCTTGTATTGTCACATATGGACTACTGCCCAGCAATCTGGTCTAATGCATCTAAACAAGATCTAAAAAAAATCCAGCTTACCCAAAACAGAGCTGCCAGACTAGCGCTCCATTGCTCATTTAGGACTGGCATTGAGCTCATGCATCATGAATTGTCATGGATGAAAGTTGATGAAAGACTGGCTTGTAGTTTGATTCTATTTTTAAAAAACATCTATACATACCATAAACCCTCATATCTGTATTCTCAGCTCTTGCTTGCCAGTGACAGTCACAACTACGGTACCAGGCTAGCCCAAAGAGGTGCTCTCACCCGTCTTAAACCCAAAAGTGATGTTTTGAAAAAGACTGTAATGTATCGGGCAATCACTTACTGGAACAGACTTCCACAATATCTGCTATCAATCACCAGCATAGTGGGCTTTAAGAATAAACTAAAAGGAGAAGTATTGCGTAAAGAGATTATTTTAGATTGTACCTAATGTCATGACTGTTTTTATTGACTATTGAATATTTTATTGATTATGGGATAAGCAGCAGAAAATGGATGAATGATACTTTTTCGTCACTTATTGTTTGTCTTTGGTACACTAATGTGTTTTAGGCCATTGGTTCTTTGTTTTATTTTTGCAAAAATGTATACAGTATATCTATTTTTATATTGCTATTTTTATCTATGGTATGAAAATTATTAAGTAACAACATCTATTAGTATTTTTTGGTTCTTTGTTGTTGCTATTTTTGTATTATGACAATTTATTATTGGATCATGTTGTACTGCATTTTAATCGTTTGTTCTGTGGTTGTGTGATGTTTTTTGCCTGGACCCCAGGAAGAATAGTCTCCACTGCGGTGTAGACTAATGGGGATCCTTAATAAACTAAACTAAACTAAACTATGTCTCCCGGCTGGCCAGGGAACACCTCGGGATCCCCCGGGAAGAGCTAGACGAAGTGGCTGGGGAGAGGTAAGTCTGGGTTTCCCTGCTTAGGCTGTTGCCCCCGCGACCCGACCTCGGATAAGCGGAAGAAGATGGATGGATGGATGGAAAAAAATAAATAAAATAAAAATAATAATATTTTTTTTATTTTATTTTTTTCGGCTTTTGACTTGCTTGACCGCTCATAAAAGTAATGGGACTCTGTCTGTGAATGGAGCTTGTAGTTACATATTATATACATATGTAAATATTATATAAATATGTACATAAAGTGCAATTATATTCCAACTCCGCGTTTTTCTTTGCCACCCCGCCGCCCGACCACACCACCACAAATAGATGCCTGACCTGTGGGAAACACTGTATATATATTTATTATTGGCTGATACTGACTGTTGGCAGATTGATCGACACCTCTCTACTTTTACAGTACTATGTTAGTTGTCTAAATACTTATGAGTCCCTGAAAATGGACAATTCTGTGACGACTGTGTGGCATAACGATGCCGGGTTCGTTCTTCCAAGGATGCGTCGGGCAAAAACACAGCGTAAGGTGAGATGAAAAGTATTTATTAAACTAATAAAACAGGGCTAGGAACAAAAACACTGGTGCTAATAAAAAGGCAAACAAATGGCGCTAGCATGGAAGCCAGAAATATGATTAGAAAAAACTAAACTTGGCACGAAGGCATAAAAAGGGAAAACAACACAATTAGCATGAGAGCTAGGAAAAAGGAAGAAGCGTAGCATGAAAGCTAGCGAGTAATATTAATCAATAGCAGTCGTCACTTATTGCGTGTAAGCAAATTAGAGTCCCAGAATGAATGAACAGAAAGGGCTGGCTTATATAAGGATGGTGATTAAGAAAAACAGGTGTGCGGGAACCGAGAGTAGCAGGTGGAACTAATATGTAACCATGGTGACAGACTAAACAGGAACTAAGGAGTCAAACGACGGAGAGTGGTACAAAAATGGAACAAAAACTACAAAATGGAATGATCCGAGCAGCGGATCGCAACAAATTCCATATGAAATTGTTTTAATTCCTATGGCAATTGGACAGTAAATGTCATTTTTCACAAAACAAAATAAGCAAAATAAAGCTTATAGTCTACACCTCAATCACATCTTGATTGTTTTATTTCAAATGGACCTAACTGTACACACAGTAGTACAATATTTGGGTAACACTGTAGTATGGGGAACATCCATCCATCCATTTCCTACCGCTTATTCCCTTTGGGCCCATTAACAACATGCAAATTAGTAACATATTGGCTCTAAATTTGTCATTTTTAAGTACTTATTAATGTCTTATTCTGCATGGCCTTATTATACAACAACCCTAACCCTAACAGTCTAACCCTAACCAAATAACTCTAAATTAAAGGCCAACTGAAACCCACTACTACCGACCACGCAGTCAGATAGTTTATATATCAATGATAAAATCTTAACATTGCAACACATGAAAATACAGCCGGTTTAGTTTACTAAATTGCAATTTTAAATTTCCCGCGGAGTTTCTTGTTGAAAACGTCGCGGAAATAGGAAATAGCGCAGCGCCACTTACGGCTAAAAGTCGTCTCTTTTCATCGCGCAATTACACAGTATTCTGGACATCAGTGTTGCTGAATCTTTTGTTCAATTAATAATGGAGAAGTCAACGTAGAAAGATGGAGTTGGGAAGCTTTAGCCTTTAGCCACACAAACGCACTGTGATTCCTTGTTTAAAATTCCCGGAGGTGAAGCTTTACTATGGATCAGAGCGGTCAAGCGGACATGGTTCCCGACCACTTGTCAACCGGCAGGTTTCGGTGAGAAAATTGTGTTGAAAAGTCGCCTCTTACCGGATATCTGTGGAGTTTGCGCCATCCTTGTATCTGCTGTGACTTCCCTCAGACACTGGCCTCAAGACACCCGTGGACACACCCCTCCGACTATCAGGTACTATTTAATCTCACTAAAACACTAGCAACACAATAGAAAGATAAGGGATTCCCCAGAATTATCCTAGTAAATGTGTCTAAAAACATCTGAATCCGTCCCAATGCAATCGCCTTTTTTTTTTTTTTTTTTTCTAGTCCTTCGCTATCAATATCATCATCCACGAATGTTTCATCCTCGCTCAAATTAATGGGGAAATTGTTGTTTTCTCGGTCCGAATAGCTCTTGCTGCTGGAGGCTCCCTTAATAAACAATGTGAGGATGTGAGGAGCCCTCACCCTTGTGACGTTATCGTCTGCGACTTCCGGTAAAGGCAAGGCTTTTTTTATTAGCACCAAAAGTTGCGAAATTTATCGTCGATGTTCTCTACTAAATCCTTTCAGCAAAAATATGGCAATATCGCGAAATGATCAAGTATGACACATAGAATGGACCTGCTATCCCCGTTTAAATAAGAAAATCTCATTTCAGTAGGCCTTTAGGCCGAGTTCCTTACAATATGTTCCCCTAGTGTCCAAATATCTCTTGATTAAGTCTGTATTACGTAGAATATGTTCCCCATGCTAAAGTGTTATCAATATTTGCTTTACATCAAATCTACGTATAAATTTAAGTGAGCAAACTGTTATTCCCACTAGAATTTAGTGGGGAGATTTAAATATACCTCACGTGAGTACCTAAGCAGCTGAGCAAATGTGCTCACCAGAAAATTCACGCTGGAGATCTTTAGATGCACAGATACAGTATGTTCTGCCTATAATTTCCCAGCAGACTGATATGTGAGTGTGCCCTATCTTGTCTAATCATGGCGTGCTGTAACACGGACTATAATAGATATGAAAACACCCACCAACATGCATCAATAAAAGCTTCCTTCGCTGCTATCATTATGGTACACAAAAAAAAAAATCGGTCAAATTTACAGTAAAATACCGGCAGCTGTGGTTGGCAGTAATTCACCGCAAAATAATGAGGGCCAATTTTATTGTTGTCAATCAGCTTTCCCCCCCCCAGTCCATGTCTTTGGAGGTGGCAGAAAGCCGGCGTACCCGGCGAGGACCCACACAGTCACGCAGGGATGGGAATGAAGATTTATAAAATCAGCTGAAAAATTTTGAATCCTAAAACACCGCTTTGCAGAAGGCTGCTAGGAGGGTCTGGGGGCATGCCCCCCCCAGAAATATTTTGAAATCTATGTTAGCTTAGGATGCATTTCCTGCTATTTTGAGTCAAAATCTAACAATAATCTCCTGAACAAAATTTCACATTTATTAGCAAATATTTTCATAAAAATGTATCATGTGATGAAATTTATGTATACAAGTTTACACATATCTGTCACAACTAGGCTTGGATTAAAGTTGTTTCCTCGATGCAGAGAATGATTTGCACGGGCGAGACGTGACTGTGGGTACATATTTATTTATTTAAACACTATAATACAAAATCAACTGACTAAGGGCGCTCACAAGGAGGTATATAACTTGGCTACACAGTACAAACGTGAAACAAAAACACCTGCTCGATGGCATGAAATGATGGACATAAACTAAAGAACTTCGCACAAAAAACAATTGGCTATGAACTATAAACAAAGACTTACTTGGACAAAATGAACAGCGTAGCAAGGCATGAAGCAGATAAACGAGGGCGTGAAGGAGGTGCAGCATGGGTAGCGTGTGTGCGTGTGTGAAGATCCCAGAAAGCAGACAAGAAAAAGAGTGACTTAAGTAGCTATGATGATTAGTGAAAACAGGTGAGGCTGAGAACAGGGACGTGACATGACAGGTGAAAAGTAATGAGTTGGCATGGAGACGAAAACAAACCAGAAAGTGCCAAGACAGAACTTAAATGTCCAAAAAACTAAACATAACCTGACCAAAACCAAAACATAAACTTACAGGCGTGACAATATCAAATTCTTGCACACTTTTGGATTATAGACAAAAATAAGCCTACAAATGGATTAACCAGAATTGAAAATATGAAAAATGTTGAAATACATAAGATCGTGTATTGTACCTCTGAATGGACTCGTCTGTCGTAGATTGGTGTGAGAGGAGCCGAGTCGGAGGTGGGGGGCTTCGATAGTTGATTTGAGGCTGCATTTGTGACGATGTTTGACTTCAGTTTGAAGGCAGATCCCAGTGAAAAAGTACTTCTCCGTAAAGTCACTTTACTTAGATGCCTTGCCTATTTCGCGTGGTCAGAGAGTGCCACCTTTCCCCGAGATCCATAGTTCACAATGTCCTTGCAATATTGTATTGTATTGTATTGTAATATTGTATTGTACCATATGTCCCGGCAAGAAATCTGCGTTCAAAGGACTCCGGCTTATTAGTGATTCCCAAAGCCCCAAAAAAGTCTGTGGGCTATAGAGCGTTTTCATTTCGGGCTCCAGTACTCTGGAATGCCCTCCCGGTAAAAGTTTGAGATGCCACCTCAGTAGAAGCATTCAAGTCTCACCTTAAAACTCATTTGTATACTCTAGCCTTTAAATAGACTCCCTTTTTAGACCAGTTGATCTGCCGTTTCTTTTCTTTTTCTCCTATGTCCCACTCTCCCTTGTGGAGGGGGTCCGGTCCGATCCGGTGGCCATGTACTGCTCGCCTGTGTATCGGCTGGGGACATCTCTGCGCTGCTGATCCGCCTCCGCTTGGGATGTTTTCCTGCTGGCTCCGCTGTGAACGGGACTCTCGCTGCTGTGTTGGATCCGCTTTGGACTGGACTCTTGCGACTGTGTTGGATCCATTATGGATTGAACTTTCACAGTATCATGTTAGACCCGCTCGACATCCATTGCTTTCCTCCTCTCCAAGGTTCTCATAGTCATCATTGTCACCGACGTCACACTGGGTGTGAATTTTTCCTTGCCCTTATGTGGGCCTACCGAGGATGTCGTAGTGGTTTGTGCAGCCCTTTGAGACACTAGTGATTTAGGGCTATATAAGTAAACATTGATTGATTGATTGAATATAAGCACTGAGGCCGAAGATTAGCCAGGGACACGCCACCTGAGCCCTGGTGAGATGAGCGAAGAGGGCGCAGCGCGCAGGGACCCTCCCGCTGTCCCGCCGACCAGTCGAAGCACCCGCCGTGACAAATAGCGACCAAAACAGTCGCTGTACTCCAGGGGAAGTGCGGAGATCTTCACCGCGTCAGGATGTGAACCCAAACTTTCACTTTTACCAGTCGGCCGGATCGCACTCCTCGGCATTTTCGCTTCCTGGGCAGCGGCGTGTTCACCCGACGGAAGCACTCGGGTAGGTTAGCATTAGTACGGAAAAATGAATCTGAGTCTCTTGCATTGTAAAGTTCAAATGACCGTACTGACTCGCCTATCCTCAACAACTCCTGGCGTTCATACACTAAAAGTGTGTCGATGGTCCTCAAAACACACGTCAAAATAACCACAAAACAGACAGTAGTGTTCAGAGGCAAGCAGCGAACCAGACACGCCGGCGCCATCTTGTTCTCTTCTATTATAACGAATAATATAATATTATAAGAATACGGGGCTTCACGGTGGCAGAGGGGTTAGTGCGTCTGCCTCACAATACGAAGGTCCTGCAGTCCTGGGTTCAAATCCGGCTCGGGATCTTTCTGTGTGGAGTTTGCATGTTCTCCCCGTGAATGCGTGGGTTCCCTCTGGGTACTCCGGCTTCCTCCCACTTCCAAAGACATGCACCTGGGGATAGGTTGATTGGCAACACTAAATTGGCCCTAGTGTGTGAATGTGAGTGTGAATATTGTCTGTCTATCTGTGTTGGCCCTGCGATGAGGTGGCGACTTGTCCAGGGTGTACCCCGCCTTCCGCCCGATTGTAGCTGAGATAGGCGCCAGCGCCCCCCGCGACGCCGAAAGGGAATAAGCGGTAGAAAATGGATGGATGGATTATAAGAATACGAGTTCAGAAACGCTCACAATAATTGGGGATCAGGGACTAGATCTTGTCGGCAAACGACGCGTGCAGACGCCTATAATGGGCAATGTCATTGGTTGATGTCGTCAGCTGATTGTAGAGCTAGCCAATCTGGTGCCTTCACACATTGGCATTATATTATATAAATGACCGGCGGCGCCAAAATCGGCGGAATTCCGCGGATGCGCGGTAAATTCCCATCCCTGAGTCACGGTGAGTACATTCAAACTACACACAGAAAGACCCCCGGCCTGGAAATCGAACCTAGGACCATCGCCCTGTGAGGTACAAGCACTATCCACTATTTCACCGCGCTGCCCTGTCATCAGTACTAGTATCTGCAAAATGCCTGTCATTTTGAGACATGTGAGCGGTACTTCAATCAATCAATCAATGTTTATTTATATAGCCCTAAAACACAAATGTCTCAAAGGACTGTAAAAACCACTACGACTACGACATCCTCGGAAGAACCCACATAAGGGCAAGGAAAACTCACACCCAGTGGGCAAGGAGAATTCACACCCAGTGGGACGCTAGTGACAATGATGACTATAAGAACCTTGGAGAGGACCTCAAATGTGGGCAACCCCCCCTCTAGAGGACCGAAAGCAATGGATGTCGAGCGGGTCTAACATGAAACTGTGAAAGTTCAATCCATAGTGGCTCCAACACAGCCGCGAGAGTTCAGTTCAAAGCGGATCCAAGACAGCAGCGCGAGTCCCGTCCACAGGAAACCATCCCAAGCGGAGTCGGATCAGCATCGTAGAGATGTCCCCAACCGATACACAGGCGAGCGGTCCATCCTGGGTCCCGACGAGTAGCAGACTGGGCTATGTTAGCTGCTAACCTGGCCGTACGAGAGAAAGAAGGTGCGGATCTGGTAACAAATGAAGGAAAACTTAATTCCCAATAAAAACAGCAGGGTTTCCATCGTCTGGCGGTGGTTCGGCTTCAAGTGGGAATATGTCGAACAGACAACCGTAATAATTCAAGCATGCAGCACAAGTGTTGCTATGAAAATTAGCATTACTGCTAATATGTAGCATCATTTGAAAAGTCACTCGCTAGAGAATGAAGAGAATTTCATAACCGTAGTAACATGCCACATAGTGAAGGACGAATACTATTTAATTTCCTATCATGCAGCTCATTTTTATTTGACACTTAAAATGTCTCTGACAATCTTGCACTTTATTTTTTGGAAATGACTTGAATGTTTGTGCCATTGCTTAATAACTTTAATAAATACACTTTTTGTCAATTGACTTAGTTGTGATTTCCCTCTCTGCATGAAAGTTTAAAAGTAGCATATATGAATGCAGTACGAAGAAAAATATTTTAATTTATACACATAGAATCATCATACTGCTGTGATTATATGTATCAAGTGTTCATTCAAGGCCAAGGCACAATATCGTAATATATACCATATATCGCGATATGGCCTAAAAATATCGCGATATTAAAAAAAGGCAATATCGCCCAGCTCTTAGACAAGGTGTTATGTTTTGTTAAGAGTAAAGCTTCAGCTGTCAGACCGCCAAGCTCTCAATGTTTCTGTGAGACTGACGTCCACAGATTTGCGGTCCCATCGAGCTCATGAATTATTAATCAATATTCCACTGACAAATGGCCTTTTAATTGTCGAGATTGCTGTTTGACAACAGCCGAAACACAGGCCTCCGTCCAAGCGGGTTATCGATCAGCCCGACGCCGCCTCATCAACGGCAGCATCACAGGAGACAAGACAAACTAACAAGCTCATTTTCAAACCTCTCTGGCAATAAAACTTTCATAAATAATTCATTATTTTTTGGTATTTGAAATTCTGCACCAACTTAAAGGCCTACTGAAACCCACTACTACCCACCACGCAGTCTGATAGTTTATATATCAATGATGAAATATTAACATTGCAACACATGCCAGTACGGCCTTTTTAGTTTACTAAATTACAATTTTAAATTTTCCGGGAATTTCGTATTGGAAACGTCGTGTAATGATGACGTGTACGCAAGAAGTCACAGGTTTTTAGGAAGTATGAGCGCTGCGCACACACACACAGCTAAAAGTCATCTGCTTAAACGGCATAATTACACAGTATTTTGGAGATCTGTGTTGCTGAATCTTTTGCAATTTGTTCAATTAATATTGGAGAAGTCACAGTAGAAAGATGGAGTTGGGAAGCTTTAGCCTTTAGCCACACAAACACACGGTGATTCCTTGTTTAAAATTCCTGGAGGTGAAACTTTACTATAGATCAGAGTGCGGTCAAGCGAACATGGATCAAGACGGAATGTCAACCAGCAGGTTTCGGTGAGAAAATTGTGGTGAATGGTCGCTTCTTACCAAAGAAAAGCTTAGCTTGTGTCGTCCATGCAGCTGCCGTCAACTCCCCTGAGACACTGCGCGTCAACACACCCGTGGAGACACCCTTCCGACTATCAGGTAATATTAAACTCACTAAAACACTAGCAATACAATAGAAAGGTAAGGGATTTCTCTGAATTATCCTATGAAATGTGTCTAAAAACATCGGAATCTGTCGCAATCGCGGTTTTTTGTTTTTTTTCTAGTCCGTCGCTATCAATATCCTCAAACACGAATCTTTCATCCTCGCTCAAATTAATGGGGAAATTGTCGTTTTCTCAGTCCGAATAGCACTTTTTGTTGGAGGCTCCCATTAAAGGCCTACTGAAATGAGATGTTCTTATTCAAACGGGGATAGCAGGTCCATTTTATGTGTCATACTTGATCATTTCGCGATATTGCCATATTTTTGCTGAAAGGATTTAGTAGAGAAAATCGACGATAAGGTTCGCCACTTTTGGTACTTCCTTAAAAACCCTCGCCTTTCCCGGAAGTCGCAAACGATGACGTCACATGTTGATGGCTCCTCATATATTCACATTGATTTTAATGGGAGTCTCCAACAAAAACAGTTATTCGGACCGAAAAAAACAACAATTTCCCTATTAATTTGAGCGAGGATGAAAGACTCGTGTTTGAGGATATTGAATGCAATGGACTAGAAAAAATTTAAATAAAAATAAACGAGTTTAAAAAAAACGCGATAGCATTGGCACGTATTCCGATGTTTTTACACACATTTACTAGGATAATTCTGGGAAAGCCCTTATCTTTCTATTGTGTTGCTAGTGTTTTAATGAGTTTAAAATTACCTGATAGTCGGAAAGGTGTCTCCACGGCTGGGTGTTGACGCGCAGTGTCTCAGGGTGTCACGAGTACGGCGCACTTGCTGCGCGGAGTTGCCACCTCTTAAATGCACGTTGACCAGACAGGCAGGAGTGCAGGTAAGAAACTGATTTTAATATAATAAAACAAAAGAACACTGATACAAAAGGACAAAATAAAGCGCGTGCCTACGCACGGAAGCTCACGCTGAACTTACAAAAAGTACAAAAATGTGACGTGCCGACCACACGCGAAGCTAAGGTGGAACTTAGCACATGGAAAACATAAGACCGAATACATACGTGACTTGTTGCAAAAGCAAACAATGGACCGAGGACGAACTAAGGAATCAGGTGGGCTTAAATACACAAATAATAATCAGAAACAGGTGTGTGACAGGAGCCCGTGAGGAGGAGCATATTACGTTGCCATGGTGACTAAAACAAACGAGGAAGTGCTAAAACGCAAGGATCGGCAGAGTCCAGAAACAAACATGATGAAAAACATATCAAAAGGCAAAACCATAAACGATCCGAGTCGCGGATCGTGACACAGGGGAGTCGAAGGCAGCTATGGACGGCACAGGCTCAGCTTTTATCCAGTAAGAACTGAGTTTTTAACCACAATTTTCTCACCGAAACCTGCTGGTTGACATTTGGTCTGGATTCATGTTCGCTTGACCGCACTCTGATCCATAGTAAATTTTCACCTCCGGGAATTTTAAACAAGTAATCACCGTGTGTTTGTGTGGCTAAAGGCTAAAGCTTCCCAACTCCATCTTCTACTGTGACTTCTCCAATATTAATAGAACAAATTGCAAAAGATTCAGCAATACAGATCTACAAAATACTGGGTAATTATGCCGTTAAAGCAGACGACTTTTACCTGTGTGTGTGTGTAGCGCTCACACCTCCTAAAACCCAGTGACGTCACGCGTTCAAGTCATCATTACACAACGTTTTCAAGACGAAACTCCCGGGAAATTTAAAATTGTAATTTAGTAAACTAAAAAAGCCGTATTGGCATGTGTTGCAATGTTAATATTTCATCACTGATGTATAAACTATCAGACTGCGTGGTGGGTAGTAGTGGGTTTCAGTAGGCCTTTAAAAACAATGTGAATATGTGAGGAGCCCCCACACTTGCAACGTCATCGTCTGCGACTTCCGGTAGAGGCAGGGCTTTTGTCTTAGCACTGAAAGTTGCGAACTTTATCGTGGATGTTCTCTACTAAATCCTTTCAGCAAAAATATGGCAATATCGCGAAATGATCAAGTATGACACATAGAATGGACCTTCTATCCCCGTTTAAATAAGAACATCTCATTTCAGTAAGCCTTTAAGCCATGGGTGTCAAACTCTGGCCCGCGGGCCAAATCTGGCCCGCCGTGTAATTTAATTTAGCCCTTGAGGCAATATCAATTTAGCAATAGAGCTAGCCCGCCGGTGTTATACAGCGTCGGTGCCGCTGTAACACCGCATTCACCGATAATACTCATACTTCCCAACCCTCTTAATTTTCCCGGTAGACTCCCGAAGTTCAGTGCCCCTCCCGAAAATCTCCCTGGGCAACCATTCTCCCGAATTTCTACCGATTTCCACCTGGACAACTATATTGGGGGCGTCCATATAAGGCACTGCCTTTAGCGTTCTCTACAACCTGTCGTCACGTCCGCTTTTCCACCATACTAACAGCGTGTCACATAATACTTGTGGCTTTTACACACACACATACACACACAAGTGAATGCAAGCACACTTGGTCAACAGCCATACAGGTCACGCTGAGGGTGGCCTTATAAACAACTTTAGCACCGTTACAAATATGCGCCACACTGTGAACCCACACCAAACAAAAATGACAAACACATTTCAGGTGAACATCCGCACTGTAACACAACAGAACAAATACCCAGAACCCCTTGCAGCACTAACTCTTACGGGAAACTTCCAGCAAACTGACCAATAATTAACATTTTATTCATGCATTTTTGTTTGCTACTTCAAGGCTTGAATGTTTGGTTTATTCATTATTGTTATTTTATTTTCAAATGTATTATTAGCCTGTGGAAAAAATTTGATATTTACCTCAGAAGATTGCAAATAGAAAAAAAGGCATTACATTTTTATTTAAATTTTATTTGATATGCCAGTGATATTTTTTTAAATTATTATTATTATTATTTGAAACTGGATTTTGCATGTCACAAAAGTTATATAAGCCTTGCTTGTTCAATGTTTAAAGGGGAACATTATCACAATTTCAGGAGGGTTGAAACCAATAAAAATCAGTTCCCAGTGGCTTATTTTATTTTTCGAAGTTTTTTTCAAAATTTTACATCTCCCGGAATATCCCTAAAACAAGCTTTAAAGTGCTTGATTTTCGCTATTTGCAATGCCACTGTCCATTTTCCTGTGACGTCATATAGCGATTCCAATTCAAACAATAGCGCACAGCAAGATATAGCGACAATAGCTCTGATTCACTCGGATTTCAGCGGCTTAAGCGATTCAACAGATTAACCATGTATTGAAACATATGGTTAGAGTATGGAGGCAGATAGCAAAACCGAAATTGAAGAAGAAACTGAAGCTATTGAGCGAATAGCTATTGACGCTTTTCGGCCATGCTAACGCTATTCTGCGTTAGCATAGCCGGTAAAATGTGAAGACCAACCAATCGGGACTTTCGCATTGACACTGGATCAATAAGTCAATAACAACAACACTCACCTTTGTGATTTCGTTGACTTTATCGTTGGTAATGCATCTGCTTTGAGTGTCGCAGGATATCCAGACATTCTTGCCATCTCTGTCCTAGCATCGCAGGTAAAAACCAAACGAGGGACTTTCGCATCTCTTGACACTGAAGCAACTTAAATCCGTTGATTGGTAAGTGTTTTTTTGGCATTAAATGTGGGTGGAGGGAAAGGCTGGATGTAAATATAGCTACAAATGAGGCATAATGCACACAGCTAGCCTAAATAGCATGTTAGCATCGATTAGCATGCCGTGCTAACCGATGCACATTCTACGTAAATCAACTTGAATCCGTCCATTATCATGTTGTTACACCCTCCGACAACACACCGACGAGGCATGATGTTTCCAAAGTACCGGCAAACAGTCGAAAAAATGGAAAATAACAGAGCTGATTTGACTCGATGTGGTAGACGACCGATGTGACGTCACGTTCTGACGTCGTCGCTGAGAGAGCGATAAACAGAAAGGCGTTTAATTCGCCCAAAATTCACCCATTTAGAGTTCGGAAATCGGTTAAAAGAATATATGGTCTTTTTTCTGCAACATCAAGGTATATATTAACGCTTACATAGGTCTGGTGATAATGTTCCCCTTTAATGCAAAACGTGTTTGGGTCCCTATTAAAAGGTTAATTTGTTCAATCGTGGCCCGCGGCTTTGTTCCATTTAAAATTTTGGCCCACTCTGTATTTGAGTTTGACACCCCTGCTTTAAAGGGGAACATTATCACCAGACCTATGTAAGCGTCAATATATACCTTGATGGTGCAGAAAAAAGACCATATATTTTTTTAACCGATTTCCGAACTCTAAATGGGTGAATTTTGGCGAATTAAACGCGTTTCTGTTTATCGCTCTGGAGGGGATGACGTCAGAATGTGAGGTCGCCGATGTACTACAGCTGCCATTTTCATTTTCAACCCATTGTAAACATTAGGTCTCAGCTCTGTTATTTTCCGTTTTTTTGACTATTTTTTGGAACCTTGGAGACACCATGCCTCGTCGGTGTGTTGTCGAAGGGTGTAACAACACTAACAGGGAGGGATTCAAGTTGCACCACTGGCCCGAAGATGCGAAGGTGTCTGCCGCCAGACCCCCATTGAATGTGCCAGATTGTCTCCACATTTTACCAGCGATGACAGACATGGCACAGAGATGTATGGATAACCTGCAGATGCATTTGCATTTGCAACGATAAATTCAACGAAATCAGAAAGGTAAGTTTTGTTGATGTTGACTTATTTGCTAATCAGACATATTTGGTCGCGGCGTGACTGCCAGTTAATCGATGCTAACATGCTACGCTAATCGACGCTAACATGCTATTTACCGGCGGTGCTAAAGCAGACATGGCACAGAGATGTATCGATAACCTGCAGATGCATTTGTAACGATAAAGTCACAGTAATCACAAAGGTGAGTTTTGTTGATGTTGACTGCCAGCTAATCGATGCTAACATGCTATGCTAATCGATGCTAACATGCTATTTACCGGCGGTGCTAAAGCAGACATGGCACAGAGATGTATGGATAACCTGCAGATGCATTTGCAACTATATTACGTTTCCTTCCACCCACATTTAATGCGAAAAAAACACTTACCAATCGAGGGATTTAAGTTGCTCCAGTGTCACACGATGCGAAAGTCCTGATCGTTTGGTCCGCACATTTTACCGGCGATGCTAACGCAGCTATTCGGCCATGCTATGGCTATGAATAGCGTCAATAGCTATTCGCTCAGTAGCTTCAGTTTCTTCTTCAATACTTTCATACTCCAACCATCCGTTTTCAAAACGTGCGTAATCTGTTGATTCGCTTAAGCCGCTGAAATCCGAGTCTGAATCCGAGCTAATGTCGCTATATCTTGCTGTGTTATTCGCCATTGTTTGTTTACATTGGCAGCACTGTATGACGTCACAGGGAAATGGATAGTGGCTTCGCAAATAGTGAAAATCAAGCACTTTAAAGCTTTTTTTTAGGGATATTCGGAGACCGGTAAAATTTTGAAAGAAAACTCCAGAAAATAAAACATGCCACTGGGAACTTATTTTTATTGTTTTTAACCCTTTTGAAATTGTGATAATGTTCCCCTTTAAGCAATGTCTAAACAGCCACTCGTCCCCCTTCCCAAACTTGTCCATAGGACACAAATGCATGAATGCCATGCAGACGTGATCCTCATGGCAGGGAGGCGCAGGTCTGGCAAGTCTGAAGGCATCCTGGGCTGAAGCAGACTCGGCAGGATGATGCACACACACAGGCTGCTGTCATGACACCTACAAGTCAGTGGTGACCACTTCCAAATGATAAAAAAATAAAAAGTCAAGATGGTATTGGTCGATGCAACAATGTCGCCTGATCCAGGGGGGGGGGAATATGAACCCGCAACGCCCGATGTAGAACAGCCAGCTTACCTTCTCACCTTTCACATGCGATGAGCTGCGGATGTTTTGGTCTCCGTCACACGCCAATAGTTATCCTCCTCTTACATGTCGACTGAATCTCCGGGTTATGCGTCTGCGAGGTAAATAAACACGGCTCCGTGGGGTCTGGATGCGGCTCACCGGCTCACGGGAGACTCCATGGCGGCGAGAGGAGCTCAGCTTCGGAGGCAGCCGCTGGTGCTGCGGCAGCCTTTCGCTCCGACGAGACGTGGGATGAGTGCGATTGTGCGGGGTGGGGGCGTCCGAGGGCCCACGTCGAATAACACGCAGCCTCCGAAATGAACCCAACTGAGTCGTAATGACGGTCTCACGGTGGATGACTCACCACGCGTGCGTGTTTCATCAGCTTGTCAATTAGGGAGCGCTCGGATGATCCACAGTAAAAAATAAAATAAAAATTAAAAAAGTGTTGTGGGCTATTTTGACGCACTTTGGACGACGCGTTGCGCTTGGTGGTACAACATTTAAGCTCAACTAAGTCGTAAATGTAACCTTTTTTTGTTGTTGTATGAGGTTCAAGTCACTTTTTGCAAGTCCGTGTGCTGCATGTATGTGCACTTTAAAGGCCTACTGAAATGAGATGTTCTTATTTAAACGGGGATAGCAGGTCCATTCTATGTGTCATACTTGATTATTTCGCGATATTGCAATATTGTTGCTGAAAGGATTTAGTAGAAAACATCCACGATAAAGTTCGCAACTTTTGGTGCTAACAGAAAAGCCCTGCCTTTACCGGAAGTCGCAGACGATGACGTCACATGTTGATGGCTCCTCACATATTCACATTGTTTTTAATGGGAGCCACCAACAAAAACAGCTATTCGGACCGAGAAAACGACAATTTCCCCAGTTATTTGAGCGAGGATGAAAGATTCGTGTTTGAGGATATTGATAGCGACGGACTAGAAAGAAAAAAAAAACAAGTTAAAAAAAAAACGCGATTGCATTGGGACGGATTCAGATGTTTTTAGACACATTTACTAGGATAATTCTGGGATATCCCTTATCTTTCTATTGTGTTGCTAGTGTTTTAGTGAGTCTAAGAGTACCTGATAGTCGGAGGTGTGTGTCCACGGGTGTTTTGACGCCAGTGTCTCAGGGAGGTCGACGGCAGCTTTATGGACTGCGCAAGCTCAGCTGATCTCCGGTAAGAAGCGACTTTTTACCACAATTTTCTCACCGAAACCTGCTGGTTGACATTCGGTCAGGATCCATGTTCGCTTAACGGCTGTGATAAATAAATAAATGATAAATGGGTTGTACTTGTATAGCGCTTTTCTACCTTCAAGGTACTCAAAGCGCTTTGACACTACTTCCACATTTACCCATTTACACACACATTCACACACTGATGGAGGGAGCTGCCATGAAAGGCGCCAACCACCACCCATCAGGAGCAAGGGTGAAGTGTCTTGCTCAGGACACAACGGACATGACGAGGTTGGTATTAGGTGGGATTTGAACCAGGGACCCTCGGGTTGCGCACGGCCACTCTTCCACTGCGCCACGTCGTCCCCACAGTAAAGTTTCACCTCCGTGAATTTTAAAGAAGGAATCACTGTGTGTTTGTGTGGCTAAAGGCTAAAGCTTCCCAACTCCATCTTTCTACTTTGACTTCTCCAATATTAATTGAACATATTGCAAAAGATTCAGCAACACAGATGTCCAAAATACTGTGTAATTATGCGGTTAAAGCAGACGACTTTTAGCTGTGTGTATGTGCAGCGCTTATATTCCCTAACAGCCCGTGACGTCACGCGTACACGTCATCATTACGCGACGTTTTCAAGAAAAAATTCCCGGGAAATTTAAAATTGCAATTTAGTCAACTAAAAAGGCCGTACTGGCATGTGTTGCAATGTTAATATTTCATCATTGATATATAAGCTATCAGACTGCGCGGTGGGTAGTGGTGGGTTTCAATAGGCCTTTAAGCTCAACTAATTCGTGATTGTAACCTTTTTTTTGTATGAGGCTCAAGTCACTTATTGCAAGTCCGTGTGCTGCATGTATGTGCACTTTAAAGGCCTATTGAAATGAGATGTTCTTATTTAAACGGGGATAGCAGGTCCATTCTATGTGTCATACTTGATCATTTCGCGATATTGCAATATTTTTGCTGAAAGGATTTAGTAGAAAACATCCACGATAAAGTTCGCAACTTTTGGTGCTAACAGAAAAGCCCTGCCTTTACCGGAAGTCGCAGACGATGATGTCACATGTTGATGGCTCCTCACATATTCACATTGTTTTTAATGGGAACCTCCAACAAAAACAGCTATTCGGACCGAGAAAACAACAATTTCCCCATTAATTTGAGCGAGGGTGAAACATTCGTGGATGATAATATTGATAGCGAAGGACTAGAAAAGAAAAAAAAAAGGCGATTGAATTGGGACGGATTCAGATGTTTTTAGACACATTTACTAGGATAATTCTGGGTTATCCCTTATCTTTCTATTGTGTTGCTAGTGTTTTAGTGAGTATAATAGTACCTGATAGTCGGAGGTGTGTGTCCACGGGTGTTTTGACGCCAGTGTCTCAGGGAAGTCGACGGCAGCTTTATGGACGGCGCAAGCTCAGTTGATCTCCGGTAAGAAGCGACTTTTTACCACAATTTTCTCACCGAAACCTGCTGGTTGACATTCGGTCAGGATCCATGTTCGCTTAACGGCTTTGATCCACAGTAAAGTTTCACCTCCGTGAATTTTAAAGAAGGAATCACTGTGTGTTTGTGTGGCTAAAGGCTAAAGCTTCCCAACTCCATCTTTCTACTTTGACTTCTCCAATATTAATTGAACATATTGCAAAAGATTCAGCAACATAGATGTCCAAAATACTGTGTAATTATGCGGTTAAAGCAGACGACTTTTAGCTGTGTGTATGTGCAGCGCTCATATTCCCTAACAGCCCGTGACGTCACGCGTACACGTCATCATTACGCGACGTTTTCAAGAAAAAATTCCCGGGAAATTTAAAATTGCAATTTAGTCAACTAAAAAGGCCGTACTGGCATGTGTTGCAATGTTAATATTTCATCATTGATATATAAACTATCAGACTGCGTGGTGGGTAGTAGTGGGTTTCAGTAGGCCTTTAAGCTCAACTAATTCGTGATTGTAACCTTTTTTTTTGTATGAGGCTCAAGTCACTTTTTGCAAGTCCGTGTGCTGCATGTATGTGCACTTTAAAGGCCTATTGAAATGAGATGTTCTTATTTAAACGGGGATAGCAGGTCCATTCCATGTGTCATACTTGATCATTTCGCGATAGTGCAATATTTTTGCTGAAAGGATTTAGTAGAAAACATCCACGATAAAGTTCGCAACTTTTGCTCGCTAACAGAAAAGCCCTGCCTTTACCGGAAGTCGCAGACGATGACGTCACATGTTGATGGCTCCTCACATATTCACATTGTTTTTAATGGGAGCCTCCAACAAAAACAGCTATTCGGACCGAGAAAACGACAATTTCCCCAGTTATTTGAGCGAGGATGAAAGATTCGTGTTTGAGGATATTGATAGTGACGGACTAGAAAAAAAAAACAAGTTAAAAAAAAAAAACGAGATTGCATTGGGACGGATTCAGATGTTTTTAGACACATTTACTAGGATAATTCTGGGAAATCCCTTATCTTTCTATTGTGTTGCTAGTGTTTTAGTGAGTTTAATAGTACCTGATAGTCGGAGGTGTGTGTCCACGGGTGTTTTAACGCCAGTGTCTCAGGGAAGTCGACGGCAGCTTTATGGACGGCGCAAGCTCAGCTGATCTCCGGTAAGAAGCGACTTTTTACCACAATTTTCTCACCGAAACCTGCTGGTTGACATTCGGTCAGGATCCATGTTCGCTTAACGGCTGTGATCCACAGTAAAGTTTCACCTCCGTGAATTTTAAAGAAAGAATCACTGTGTGTTTGTGTGGCTAAAGGCTAAAGCTTCCCAACTCCCTCTTTGACACTCTTAAAGGGGAACATTATCACCAGACCTATGTAAGCGTCAATATATACCTTGATGTTGCAGAAAAAAGACCATATGTTTTTTTAACTGATTTCCGAACTCTAAAAGGGGGAATTTGGTGATTTAAACACCTTTCCATTGATAGCCTGTCGGGCGATGACCTTTCACCCGTGACGTCACAACATGAAGCAATCCGCCATTTTCTCAATCTTATTACACACACCAAGTCAAATCAGCTCTGTTATTTTCCATTTTTTCGACTGTTTTCCCGTACCTTGGAGACATCATGCCTCGTCGGTGTGTTGTCGGAGGGTGTAACAACACGAACAGAGACGGATTCAAGTTGCACCAGTGCCCAAAAAATGCGGAAGTCCCTCGATTGTTCCGCATACTTTATCGACGACAGCTATGCTACGACAGAGATGGCAAGAATGTGTGGATATCCTGCGACACTCAAAGCAGATGCATTTCCAACTATAAAGTCAACGAAATCTGCAATATTGGAAAATAGACCACCTCTGAATCTGCCGGAGTGCGAGCTATTCAGGGACGACGGCAGTCTCTTCCCGCAGAGAAGCGAGGTAAACCCCCTGGATATGTTGGCTAAGACGTGATTAATGCCACTTCTTTTTCTGTCTCATTTTGTCCAACAAACTTATAACGTTGTGCATGAATGCACAAAGGTGAGTTTTGTTGATGTGATTGACTTATGTGGAGTGTGCTAATAAGACATATTTGGTCACGGCATGACTGCAAGCTAATCGATGCTAAAATGCTATTTAGGCTAGCTGTATGTACATATTGCATCATTATGCCTTATTTGTAGCTATTTTTGCATTCAGCCTTTCCCTCCACCCACATTTAATTCCAAACAAACACATACCAATCGTTGGTTAGAAGGCGATCGCCGGATTCGTCCTCGCTTCCTCCCGTGCCGCTGTCTGTCGTGATATGGCTCAATAGCTTCAGTTTCTTCTTCAATTTCGTTTTCGCTACCTGCCTCCACACTCCAACCATCCGTTTCAATACATGCAAATCTATTGAATCGCTTACTCCACTGAAATCAGAGTCTGTATCCGAGTTAATATCGCTATACCTTTCTGTGCTATCCGCCATGTTTGTTTCTGTGTGGTCACGCTGTGACGTCACAGGATAATGGACGGGTGGAAATAACGACAGTTAAAATCAGGCACTTTGAAGCCGTTTTTCGGGATATTGGGTGATGGGTAAAATTTTGAGAAAAACTTTGAAAAATAAAATAAGCCACTAGGAACTGATTTTTATTGGTTTTAACCCTTCAGAAATGGTGATAATGTTCCCCTTTAAGTTTAGGTACCACTGTACTGCAAATAATAGTCCCCTCAACCCACGATATACTATTAATATATTCAATCACTGTGTTATTGTTTCAGTGACTGTTATTTACTTTGCAGAATTATCGAAATAATACTATTAATTTCAATAGTAATTTGCGAACAACTCTATTCAATTTGGATCGGTTCGCAGCTGAGTGTGAAGCGACTGGGATGAGGATTGGCACCTCCAAATCTGAGTCCATGGCTCTTGCCCAGAAAAGGGTAGAGTGCCATTTCTGGGTTAAGGGGGGAGTTTTGTTCATCAGTGGGGAAAGAGTGGATCGTGAGATCGACAGGGAAGAAGATTAAGAGCTATTCAGTAGGATTTAAGGTCCAACCTTACTTCACACTCAAATTTTTACTGCATACTTTTGGTAAGTGCCTGAGTGAGAAGAGGTTTTAAAGTAATTAGCGCATGCTTACTTTTAACGCATGCCTTTGGTAAGCGCAGGAGTGAGAAGAGGTTTTAAATGAATTGGTGCCCCAGCAGCAATTCAAGGAAATACGGTATGTTTAATGAAACAGAACAAGAATGTATCTCCTTGGGCATTTCTTCAATGAGAAAAGAGTGTTGGTAAAGCCCTACACACCCAAATGACCACACCAGCACACCAGCTTTATTGACCATTCAGGTAAAACCATTCCTCTCATTGGAATATCCTGGTGAGTCAAGGCCACACAGATGTTTCAAAGGTATAAACAAATACATGCGCACCATCGAGTGCTGTGCATAAATCAGACAAATCTTGGAGTCAAACTGACAATTAAAGACAGTCTGTCTTCTGCAGAGAGATGCCCAGTAGCAAAAGCATGCAGGGTGGCTGATTGGATAACACCATGACTAATAACATTGTATCTCATCCAAGAGTGCATATCCCAAGGGAAAATGAAGAAGTCGATGGGTGTCATTTAAATCCTTATCTTCCTCAGCCATTTCCATTCTCACGTCGCTACGGCAAAGTTACCTGAATGCAGTTGTCTCTCACCAGTGCTAAAACCAAGATCCCTTTTCGTATATGGAGTGACACACATTATTTCATAATGAGAGGGCAAACTTCTGGCATGTATTCAGGCATTCTTCAGAGTTTGCACTGGCTCCCTGTTCATTTTAGAATTGAATTTAAAACATTGCTGTTTGTTTTTAAATCTTTACATGGACTGGCACCTCAATATATCTTGGACCTCATCCAAATTTACATCCCTGCGCGCGCTCTGAGGTCCGAAAGCCAGCTCCAGCTCGTGGTGCCCAAGACCAGACTTAAGACCAGGGGAGACAGGGCCTTCTCTGTGGTCGGCCCTAAGCTCTGGAACACTCTGCCGCTCCATGTTCAAACTGCTTCCACAGTGGAGTGTTTTAAGTCTCGTCTTAAGACCCACTTTTATTCTTTGGCTTTTAACACTACGTGAGTTGTGTGGTCCTCTGTCCTCTGTTGTCCTCTGTGTTTTTTATACACTTTGATTTTTATTTTAATGTTGTAATTGATTTTACCCTTTAAAATAGTTTTTAATCATATTTTTTTTTATATTGTTTTTATTGGTTTTATTTTTATTCATTTTTTGGAGCATAATATTGTTTTTAACATGGCTGTGCAGCACTTTGGAAACGTTATTGTTGTTTAAATGTGCTATATAAATAAAGTGGATTGGATTGGATTGGACTGTATGAAAATCACATATAGATTAGATTAGATAGATTAGATAGTACTTTATTTATTCCGTCAGGAGAGTTCCTTCAGGAAAATTAAAATTTTCAGCACAATCCCATTCAAGATCAGACAAACATTACAAGGAGACAGAACAGGATGGCTGACGGGTCTGCCGGCTTCCAGCACCCCTTACAAAAAAGGTGATATACTGGTAAACAAGTGGGGGGGAATGGGAGAAAAAAATAGAAGATTAAAATAAAAAGTAAAAACATCGGTCTAAGCCTGGGCCCTGGAGAGGGGGTGCAGACTGAGGCCAAGTAAAAAAAACAACTCATAGCCATAGTACACAAGAGGGAAACATCAAACATCAAAGACCGCAAAGAACATTAAAGACATTAAAGTTACGGAGCTGATGCAACCAGCACCTTCGACATACAGCTATGAATAAAAAGTAAAAGAAACATATACACTGTGGTGGCCTCTGCGGTGTTCCACGCCATCGTCCGCGGGGTGGAGGGAGCATGGCCAGAGACAGGAGCAGACCCAACAAATCAACCAAGAGAGCCGACTCCACTCTCGGCAGCCAACCAACTTTCGGCCAATGTCCAGTCCGCATGGTTGAGTGAGGATACGTCCAAGAAGACTGAGGTGTCCGACACCTGCTCACCCAGCCAAGACACCGCGAAGCCTTTCCGTCCCAGCGCTCAGTGCTAGATGATATAGTATATAGTATGATATAGTACCTAATACACCAATAAAATCCATCCATCCATTTATTTTCTACCGCTTATTCCCTTTGGGGTCGCGGGGAGCGCTGGTGCCTATCTCAGCTGCATTCGGACGGAAGGTGGCGTACACCCCGGAAAAGTCGCCACCTCATCATAGGGTCAACATCAACACATATAGACAGACCACATATTCAGTTGACAGAAAAATGCGATAGCCTATAAGACCACAAGTTGTTGTCAGTAAGGCCTTCGAGATGGCCTTTCGTTGAATGTGACATTTTTGGGTCCTGTGATTGGATACTCACTGGTTTGAGCCGCGGCAGTGCTATGTAGTTTAGCGAAGCCACACCCAAGACCATTAGCGGAGGAATTTGAGAACAAATATGGTTGATAGACAGTTGCGCTAGCCAATCAGATCACACGTTTTTGTCAGTAGCCTATCTAGGTAGCCTGATGTTAACGAGACTGTTATTGGTTCGAGGTTCAAGTTTCCTTTAATGGTAAAATTGTTCCGCAGACATTTGTAATTCAGCGTCAAGACAGAATGAAGCAAACAAACAAAAATTTTATCAAACATAAAAATATTTTTTTAAATTCACAAAGTATCCACCAGTATTCAGGCACACTGTATGAAAATCCCATATAGTACCTGATAAACCAATAAAATCCATCCATCCATCCATTTTCTACCGCTTATTCCCTTTGGGGTCGCGGGGAGCGCTGGGGCCTATCTTAGCTGCATTTGGACGGAAGGTGGGGTACACCCCGGACAAGTCGCCACCTCATCGCAGGGCAAACATAGATAGACAGACAACATATACAGTTGATAGATAAATGCGATAGCCAATCAGACCACAAGTTGTTGTCAGTAAGGCCTTCAAGATGGCATCTCGTTGAATGGGACATTTTTGGGTCCTGTGATTGGATACTCACTGGTTTGAGCCGGGGCAGTGCTATGTAGTTTAGAGAAGCCACACCCGGGACCGTTAGCGGATGAATTTGAGAACAGATACAGTTGATTGACAGTTGCGATAGCCAATCAGATCACAAGTTGTTGTCAGTAGCCTAGCTAGGTAGCCTGATGTTCACGAGACTGTGAATGGTTCAAGGTTCAAGTTTTATTTAATGGTTGGGGGATATTTTTTATTTTTATATTTTATTTTAATTTTTTTGTTTGTCATGAAAAAGGGAGTTTTTTGGGGTTGGTGCACTAATTGTAAGTGTATCTTGTGTTTTTTATGTTGATTTAATAAAATAAAATAAAATAAAATTTAAATCCTAAAAAAAATTCTGCGGCCCGGTACCAATCGAATTTGATGCCAGCAACACGTGACAAAGAAGTTGGGAAAGGTGGCAATAAATACTGATAAAGTTGAGGAATGCTCATCAAACACTTGTATGGAACATCCCACAGGTGTGCAGGCTAATTGAGAACAGGTGGGTGCCATGATTGGGTATAAAAGCAGCTTCCATGAAATGCTAAGTAATTCACAAACAAGGATTGGGCCAGGGTCACCACTTTGTAAGCAAATTGTCAAACAATTTTAGAACAACATTTCTCAACGAGCTATTGCAGGGAATTTAGGGATTTTACCATCTACGGTCCGTAAAATCATCAAAAAGTTCAGAGAATCTGGAGAAATCACTGCACGTAAGAAATTATATTATGGATTTTCAATCCCTCAGGCGGTACTGCATCAAAAACCGACATCAGTGTGTAAAGGATATCACAACATGGGCTCAGGAACACTTCATAAAACCACTTGCAGTAACTACAGTTGGGCGATACATATGTAAGTGCAAGTTAAAACTCTACTATGCAAAGCCAAACCCATTTATCAACAATATCCTCACCTAAGATGGACTGATTCAAAGTGGGAAGGTGTTCTGTGGTCTGACGAGTCCACATTTTAAATTATATTTGTAAACAGAGGATGTGGTGTCCTCCACAACCAAGAGGAAAATAACCATTCGGATTGTTAAAGGCGCAAAGTTCAAAAGCCAGCATCTGTGATGGTATGGGGGTGTATTAGTGCCCAAGGCATGGGTAACTTACACATCTGTGAAGGCACCATTAATGCTGAAAGGTCCAACATATGTTGTCATCCAAGCAACGTTATCATGGGTGCCCCTGCTTATTTCAGCAAGACAAGTTTTACAACAGCCTGGCTTTGTAAAAAAAAGAGTGCGGGTACTTTCCTGGCCCGCCTGCAGTCCAGACCTGTCTCTCATTGAAAATGTGTGGCGCATTATGAAGCGTAAAATACGACTTTGGAACGACGGAAGCTCTACATAAAACAAGAATGGGAAAGAATTCTACTTTCAAAGCTTCAACAAATAGTTTCCTCAGTTCCCAAACGTTTATTGAGTGTTGTTAAAAGAAAAGGTGATGTAACACAGTGGTGAACATGCCATTTCCCAACTACTTTGGCACGTGTTGCAGCAATGAAGTTCTAAGTTAATTATTATTTGCAAAAAAAAAAAAAAAAGTTTAAGAGTTTGAACATCAAATATCTTGTCTTTGCATTCAATTAAAATAGGGGTACAAAAGGATTTGCAAATCATTGTATTCGGTTTATATTTACATCTAACAATTTCCCAACTGTTTGAGCCATGACTCATTTCAATCCACCTGGTGCAACTACTCTCCAAGGGTTTAATTTGATGCAGGTGCATGTTGTGTGTATGCAGGGAATTAAAATGTACAGGGTGATTCCATAAGTTTTTTGTCGAGTTGAGTGATTCCATATTTTTGACCGTGTTTGATCAAATGATGAAACAGTTACTGACTGCCACAATTTATATTCTTGATTCATTTTAGTGTTTCTTGGAGACACAAAGTTGCCATTTTGTCTGCTATGTGCTTTTTTCTACAAAGTTAAACAACTGAATGAACATCTTGTCAGTCTGGTCATTCCATTATTTTTGCCAGGGGTTGTATTTGGCCCATTGGCACATTTACACTTTAGCCTTTGGAGGCAAAAAGTTCTGGCAACGCTGGACTAAACAGTCCAACTCCTAAATTGGTTGCAATTGATCAAGATACTTTTAATGCATGCTTGTGCTAATAGTATGCTTTGTATTGTTTTTGCATTTTAGCGAGTGAGCTAACAGAAATCCATCACTTCCTCAACCTGCCGGCATTTTTTTAGCGATTGAACTTAAAGGCCTACTGAAACCCACTACTACCGACCACGCAGTCTGATAGTTTATATATCAATGATGAAATATGAACATTGCAACACATGCCAATACGGCCCTTTTAGTTTACTGAATGGCAATTTTAAATTTCCCGCGAAGTGTCCTGTTGAAAACGTCGCGGAATGCCGACATGTACGTGTGATGTCACGGACTGTTAGGAAATATTAGCGCTGTGCACACACACAGCTAAAGGTCGTCTGCTTTAACCGCATAATTACACAGTATTTTGGACATCTGTGTTGCTGAATATTTTGCAATTTGTTCAATTAATAATGGAGAAGTCAAAGTAGAAAGATGGAGTTGGGAAACTTTAGCCTTTAGCCACACAAACACAAGGTGATTCCTTGTTTAAAATTCTTGGAGGTGAAACTTTACTATGGATCAGAGCGGTCGAGCGAACATGGTTCCCGACCACTTGTCAACCAGCCGTTTTCGGTGAGGAAATTGTGGTAAAAAGTCGCCACTTACCGTAGATCAGCTGAACTTGTGCCGTGCATACAGCTGCTGTCGACTTCCATTAGACACTGGCCTCAAGACACCCTTCCAACTATCAGGTACTATTAAACTCACTAAAACACTAGCAACACAATAGAAAGATAAGGGATTTCCCAGAATTATCCTAGTAAATGTGTCTAAAAACATCTGAATCCGTCCCAATGCAATCGCAATTTTTTTTTTCTAGTCCGTCGCTATCAATATCCTCAAACACAAATCTTTCATCCTCGCTCAAATTAATGGGGAAATTGTCGTTTTCTCGGTCCGAATAGCTCATTTTCTTGGAGGCTCCCATTAAAAACAATGTGAGGATGTGAGGAGCCATCAACGGGTGACGTCATCGTCTGCAACTTCCGGTAAAGTTGCGAACTTTATCGTCGATGTTCTCTACTAAATCCTTTCAGCAAAAATATGGCAATATAGCGAAATGATCACGTATGACACATAGAATGGACCTGCTATCCCTGTTTAAATAAGAAAATCTCATTTCAGTGGGCCTTTAATTAGTTCATTTTGATCTGTGTTGATTTGCTGATGAGACTGGAAGATCTATCCATCGAGTTTCTATATGGCTTGTCTTGTTTACCCTCATACTTGAGTAGAGAAAATAGGTAATTAAAAGGTGAGTCAGCCTGTCATCATGATGGAAATAAATGACCACATCAGATGAAACCAATCCTTGTGAGCTTGAATCTTATGTTTGCCCCAGACACAGTTTACAGAGCATTCCCACTAACATGTGGAACTATAGTTTTGAGGATGGGAACATTCCTGTGATATATCATCATGCTTATGCCCCCAAGATATCACGCCAATTATTTCTCTCTGTGGGAGTAACCTATTTGTGGAAGTCCTTCTGCAAATTTGAGTGAGGCATCACAGTGCGGCTTCCTGACTGGACGGATGACAGTGAAGACAACACCTCCCACTCTGACCCTCCGAGGCTTTCCAAAGCGTGCTAGTGGGAGTGTCGTGACGTCGCAGTTGCTCCTGTGGAGAAAATTCACATCTCAGTGTGAATCTCCATTTTAAGGGGAGTTATCAGCTCTGTACAACTTGCATGGACTTCAACCTGCCACAAACAATACACAAACAGGAGGACATTGCATTGTATAAGCCAATTATTTAGTCTTTGGCCTTACTTTTTAAGCCACAATCACTTATGGCTTTTGACTGTGTCATTATTGTAATCCAAATCATTCTTTGGTGGTTGTAAAATGTACGGCCAAAGACAATGCTATGGAATTAGTCTGGCTTTTACGAGTGTGCACAATTGATGTTTTCTGCCATGTACTAAAAAAATGACACTGGAATTTATTCAAATATGTGCTCTACAATGATGTGAGCATTACACTAAACACACGACAGTATTTATGGACGGTGGGTTGTGTTGGGCCGCTGACAGAGGGATATTAGGTGGGCGAGTGGCATTTCATTGTACAATTCATGTGCACTAATCAATGACCACTCAGCAGTGGAGTAAGGAGAGACAGGAGAGCCGGTGAGAGCACCAGGAAGCATTTATGGATAAAAGCAACCAAGGAGAAAAACAGGAAACTCATAGTTTGCATGTGTGCAGCACAGATAGGGGGTGAGCACAAGCTGAGGAGGATGCATGCAGAGATATACATAATGTACTGTAGATAATAATATAAGCAAGCAGTCATACTAATTATGGAAACTCACATAAAGGCAAAGGAGACCATGCGACCAATCACTCAGATCAAACATCTTTGCGCTCATTTGTTCTGTAATGGCACCTAACAAGTAAAATCAATCATGTTTAAAAAGTCAGTAAAGGACATTAACAAAGTACATTTATTTTGTTCCGGTTAGTCATACTTGCCAACCTTGAGACCTCGGATTTCGGGAGGTGGGGGGCGTGGTTGGGGGGGTGGAGTTTGGTTGGGGGCGTGGTTAAGAGTCAAGTATATATATATATATATATATATATATATATATATATATATATATATATATATATATATATATATATATATATATATATATATATATAGGTGGGGGGCGTGGTTGGGGGGGTGGGGTTTGGTTGGGGGCGTGGTTAAGAGTCAAGTATATATATATATATATATAAATATATATATAAATATAAATATAAATATATATATATATATATTTAGTCTTTTGCCTTACTTTTTAAGCCACAAATATATATATATATATATATACATAATATAAATATATAATATATTATAATATAAATATATATATATGTATGTATATATATATATATGTATATATATATATAAATATATATATATATATATATATATATATATATATATATATATATATATATATATATTGGGCTTCGCGGTGGAAGAGGGGTTAGTGCGTCTGCCTCACAATACGAAGGTCCTGCAGTCCTGGGTTCAAATCCAGGCTCGGGATCTTTCTGTGTGGAGTTTGCATGTTCTCCCCGTGAATGCGTGGGTTCCCTCCGGGTACTCCGGCTTCCTCCCACTTCCAAAGACATGCACCTGGGGATAGGTTGATTGGCAACACTAAAATTGGCCCTAGTGTGTGAATGTGAGTGTGAATGTTGTCTGTCTATCTGTGTTGGCCCTGCGATGAGGTGGCGACTTGTCCAGGGTGTACCCCGCCTTCCGCCCTATTGTAGCTGAGATAGGCGCCAGCGCCCCCCGCGACCCCGAACGGGAATAAGCGGCAGAAAATGGATGGATGGATATATATATATATATATATATATATATATATATATATATATATATATATATATATATATATATATATATATATATATATATATATATATATATATATATACGTATATGTGACAAGTCTCCAGCCGTCATCGTGTGGGTTGCAGTGACAATCGATACAAGACGCATCGTAGCAGGTTTGACTCTGGTCTATTGTTTCAATAAACATAGTTTCTTGCCAGTCGGTCGCGCCAATTTCTAGCGCGCCGTTTCTTCCTGATCGTCGCGGCGCACCTTTCGGTGGCCGGTGGCTGCGTCGTCCGCGAGGGCTCATCTCGCTCTGGGTCTCTCTCGTCGCGTTCGTTGTCTTCCTTCTCGGGTGGTTCCTCTCCTACTTCTGCCTCAATTGTTCCTCCTTCTCCCCTTTTATACTGCAGAAGAAGATGTAGGGATTGAGAGCAGGTGTGTGAACTACGCACCTGACTCTGATGGCTGCAGTGTCGCTCCAGGCGTGCTCCGCCCCTCTGCTCCGCTGCATGCCCCGCCTCCTGGCCGCCATCTTGGGCAGGACCACCGTTTGTCCGAGCCTGCTGTCCACTCGTCGGCTCCGTCTCTCCACAATCTATATATATATATATATATATATTTATATATATATATATATATATATATATATATATATATATATACATATATATATGTATATGTATATATATATATATACTGTATATATATTATATATATAATATACAATATATATATATATAATTTCAGTGTTCATTTATTTACACCTATACACACACATAACACTCATCTACTCATTGTTGAGTTAAGTGTTGAATTGTCCATCGTTGTTCTATTCTCTGTCACTATGTTTTTAACATTTTGCATGTACAGTAGATGGCAGTATTGTCCTGTTTAAGAGTGTCAAAACATTGCTGTTTACGGCAGACAAACTGCATTACGATAGACGAAAACGTGACTGCTGTTGTTGTGTGTTGTTGGGAGGACGTTAAAGAAACGGCCTAACAATAAACCTGCATACAGTAAGAAACCAAGAAATCGCCCTCGATCATTCGACAGCTATAACGTCATTGGGCCGGCATGCTGTATATACTGTGGGAAAGCGGACGTGAAAACAGGCTGTCTTCACTCAGGTCCGCTTGGAGCTGGAGGGGGCGTGGCTTCCAGCTCCGCCTGAATTTCGGGAGATTTTCGAGAAAAAATTTGTCCCGGGAGGTTTTCGAGAGAGGCGATGAATTTCGAGAGTCTCCCGGAAAATCCGGGATGGTTGGCAAGTATGCGGTTAGTTGAATTGAGGCTGTGTTTTAATAATACTGGCACTTATCATGCAGCCCTGCTGTTAATTAAAATAGTGCAACTCAAGTCATTTGTAACTCTTATATTCTATACATTCACTACACACAAATCAAGTGTATTTCCAAATGTTACAATATTTCTGATGATTATAGTTTAAAGATAGCTTTAAAAAAATGTCATGAAAAGTTAAATAGTGTTAAGAAGTATTGGTATAGATGGTTGCACAGTGGAACAGGGGTTAGTGCATCTGCCTCACAATACATAGGTCTTGAGTTGTCCTGGGTTCAATCCCAGGCTCGGGATCTGTCATGTCTTGTAACCATGTTTTGTTTAGTTATGTTCTGTTTTGCTTACGACCCCATTATTTCCTGTTTTTGTACTTCCTTGTTTGCTTTGTTACCATGCCAACCAATTAGTTTCCCCTGTCAGGTCACCCACCTGTTCAATCACCACAGTATTATTTAAGCCTGTCTGTTTCTGTTCTTTGTCCTGGCAACATCACCGTCTACCACCCTCCATCACCTGCTACGCACATTGTAATCCCTGCCAATGATCCATGTCCCGTTCTCGTTTTTCCAAGTCAATTTTTTGTTATTCATGCCATTGTGCAAGTGTTTTGTCTTATGTTTATAGTTTTGTTTCATAGCCAATTTTTTGTACCGCCATTGTGCGCGCCTTTTGTTTGTTTTTTAGTTATAGTGATAAAATGATGTCTTTACCTCCACGCTATCTCCGGTCCAAGTTCACTTGCATTTCGGGAAAACAACCACCCCTTAGTCCAAGTATTGAAGATGATCTTTCTGTGTGGAGTTTGCATGTACTCCGGATTCCTCCCACCGCCAATAACATGCACCTGGGGATAGGTTGATTGGCAACACTAAATTGGCCCTAGTGTGTGAATGTTGTCTGTCTATCTGTGTTGAACCTGCGATGAGTTGGTGACTTGTCCAGGGTGTACGTTGCCTTCCGCACGAATGCAGCTGAGATAGACTCCAGCGACCCCTTAGACCCCGAACAGGACAAGCGGTAGAAAATGGATGGACGGATGGAGGGTATACAAGTATATAATAATATTGTATTTTCTTTTTTTCATTTGTTATAGGTCAAACAAAAAGCAATCAACATAATATCAAAATAAATCACAAATGAAAAGGAGTAGAAATCAGAATCAGAATCAGAAGTACTTTATTAATCCCCGAGGGGAAATTAAGATTTTCAACACAATCCCATTCAAGAGCAGACAAACATTACAGGGAGACAGAAGAGGATCGCTGACAGGTCTGCCAACTTCCGGCGCCCCTTCCAAAAAAGGTGAGAAACAGGTAAACACTGGGGGGTGAGTAAAAATAAATAAAAATAAATACAAATATTCAGTGTAAGCCTTGGCCCCTGAAGGGGGGGTCCAGACTGTGGCCAAGGGAAAAAATCATAGCAATAGCACACATAAACATGTGTGTAAGAGGGAAACATCAACAACACAAAGGAAATCAAAGACAATAAAAGAGCAGAGCTGACGCAACCAGCTGCCACTCCAGCAGTGCCATTTCTACATACAGCTATAAATCATATATTATATATATAATATATAAATAAATAAATAAATGGGTTGTACTTGTATAGCGCTTTTCTACCGTCAAGGTACTCAAAGCGCTTTGACACTACTTCCACATTTACCCATTCACACACACATTCACACACTGATGGAGGGAGCTGCCATGCAAGGCGCCAACCAGCACCCACCAGGAGCAAGGGTGAAGTGTCTTGCTCAGGACACAACGGACGTGACGAGGTTGGTATTAGGCACTACTTTTTCCCTACGCTTTAAATCCTCTGGCCTGTTACATGGTGCAGTTAGTATATGGACTGTTCTTCGCTGACGGCCATAAAACAAATAGTTTTCATTAAACACGTGCAAAGTCACTTAAAGGGTGCATAATATAAATATATTCTACATATATTATATTGTCATATATATATATATATATATATATATATATATATATATATATATATATATATATATATATATATATATATATATATATATATATATATATATATAATATAAATATATTCTACATATATTACATATATATATATATATATATACAGAGATATATATATATATATATATATATATATATATATATATATATATATATATATATATATATATATATATATATATATATGTATATATATATATACTGCAGTCACACTCTAATCCAAAATCTCCTGAGCCTTTCCTTTCATTTTTAGTCTAAATCGCATAATTGACTTTGGCGCCATGTCCTAATTTATTGAAATGCACTGGTAGTATTAAAAAAACAAAAAAAAAAACCTTCTGCCTGACCTTTGCAGAGGAACAAATACATCAAAGCTTGATTTGTTCAGCAAGGATGCCTTTTATTGAAAGACATGAGATGTCAGACATGAGTTAATACGTCAGATGAAAGCAGTAGTTTGTAAGGTGACCATGTTCAAATGAGAATTGGCTTTACATGATTAACTCCTGGGGAGTGTTGTCTGTCTATCTGTGTTGGCCCTGTGATGGTTTAGCGACTTGTCCAGGGTTTACCCCGCCTTCTGCCCCAATGCAGCTGAGATATGCTCCAGCACTCCCAGCAACCCCAAACTGGACAAGCGGTAGAAAAATGGATGGAAGGATGGATGGAGATGTTTTCTGAACATCTACAGTATAATATATGACCATGAGTGATTGTGTAGTGAATGCTCTGATGTGCACCAGAATAATGAACATGTGCTGAGTGAGATCAGGCAGAATATATGTCAAGCAGACCATGAAAAGATGGTTA